>NC_087168.1:4015000-4027500 GCF_035594125.1 Scylla paramamosain
TACCTTAAATACAGGATACACAAAGGTGATTATACAGACTGGGGGCGCCATGTGACTTTGTCGAAGATAAAAGGTACACACAGAGAGAGAGAGAGAGAGAGAGAGAGAGAGAGAGAGAGAGAGAGAGAGAGAGAGAGAGAGAGAGAGAGAGAGAGAGAGAGAGAGAGAGAGAGAGAGAGAGACGTAAATGGCTAAGCAGGCAAGGATATAAACACAAAATAAATAAATATATAAAAATATTATACAAAGTAAATAACAAAATCTGTATATAAATATATTAATAAATAGCTGTTGTTGCTACTACTACTACTACTACTAGTAATAATAATAATAATAATAATAATAATAATAATAATAATAATAATAATAATAATGATAACAACAACAGCAACAAAAACAAACAACAACAAATCAATTTCCCAATCACTTTTCCAACTACTCCCCTCACCCCTCTCTCTCTCTCTCTCTCTCTCTCTCTCTCTCTCTCTCTCTCTCTCTCTCTCTCTCTCTCTCTCTCTCTCTCTCTCTCTCCTAACTATTTATATCTCAGTGATGCTGCAGAACACCGCAAAACACACACCAGTACTTTCTACACCCACGGTTCACTGGCTCTGTTCCCTCGCCCCGTCTCGTCATGTCACTCCCTTCACCACAACACAACACAACACAACACAACACAAGAAGCCCAAATTCTGAAACACTGCCGCTACACTGCTTTCCAAAGGCTCTAGTTGAAGTCACACGGTTTTCTTTAAGGGTGTTTTTACGATTCTAGTGACAGTAACAAGATTTCGACACTTTTAACAGGAGAAACATTCTTGAGAACCCGGCTAATCATATCTGTGGCCTTGGAAAAATAGCCGTGATGAGAGAGCAAAGCGTTTGTGAATACGTGCCACACACACACACAGACACATACACACACACACACGCACACACACGTGGATTGGCTACAGTACCACAGGAAAGCCCAGTTCTATGATGCATTTCAACAGTGTATGTCCAGCTCTTGAGATGAACACCAAAACAGAATGAAGAAATGCAGTAAGCGTGTCTCTCTCTCTCTCTCTCTCTCTCTCTCTCTCTCTCTCTCTCTCTCTCTCTCTCTCTCTCTCTCTCTCTCTCTCTCTCTGTGTGTGTGTGTGTGTGTGTGTGTGTGTGTGTGTGTGTGTGTGGTGGTGAGCGTGAGGCGGAGACCACTGGTGGGATAATGGTGGTGGTGGTGGTGATATTAGCAAGGTGGTGGTGGTAGTGATGGTGATGATAAAAGTAATAATGATAATGGTGGTCATAATAATAGTAGGTAACAGTAGTAGTAGTAGTAGTAGTAGTAGTAGTAGTAGTAGTAGTAGTAGCAGTAGTAGCAGTAGTAGTAGTAGTGGTGGTGGTGGTGGTGGTAGTGGTGGTGAGAGAGAGAGAGAGAGAGAGAGAGAGAGAGAGAGAGAGAGAGAGAGAGAGAGAGAGAGAGAGAGAGAGAGAGAGAGAGAGAGAGAGAGAGAGAGAGAGAGAGAGAGTTGTTACGATTCCTTCTCTTGTTGTAACATTCTAATGCCACAGTTATTACCACCACCACTACAACAACAACAACAACAACAACAACAAAAACAACTACTACCACCACCACCATTACAAAACAGTAACAAGCTTTTCCTCCTTCCCGAAAAAAAAAAAAAAAAAAAGCGAGACCACATCGACATGACATTCAAACAGCGCCACACCACACCACCACCACCACCACCACATCACCACCACCACCACCACCCCACAGCCACACACCACGGTCACCACCTCACCGCCTCACACCCCAGCATCCCCACATCACCACACCACACACCACACACCACCACCTCGACACCCTGTAACACCACATCACCACAACACCACGCACGTCGCGGCCTCGTCACCAGGAGCAGTGTACACAGCAGGCTCATGTCAGCGCTGCACGTCCACAGTGAGTAATGAAGTGTGTTGAGCACAGAATCACAAACTCACAAAAATATCCGCTCACCGTACATAATGGTGCACAGAAACACCTCTTTGGCCAGTATTCTGAAACGCTCTGAACTCTCAAAGTTTCAAAAGGCCACGGAGATGATTAGCCGGATTCCCAAGTGTTTCTCCTATTAATAACGTAACTGGATTCGCATGAAAATAAATAAATAAATTAAAAAAAAATAAAAATAAAAATAAAATAAAATAAAATAAAAATAACAAAAATAACAAAAGCCCGTTTTTTCTAAATATTTAACATTTCAAAATTTAGTTTTATAACATATTGATAAACAACGTTTCTATATGTACATATACATAAAAAATGTAGTAGTCAAGCTTGATCCGTTCATTTCCTGTACAGCACAAGTTAACACAGGCTTTGTCCAACCGGACCAACCTGTATCAGCATGACCTAAACAAGTACGAGTATCTGTTCTTCATCAATAGAAAGTGTCAAAATCTTTCAAGATCCAACTCCCCTCGTGACTTCTGACACTTAGCCAAAAACATCTCCAATAACTTTGCTTCTTCATCTTTCCTTCCTTTATTTCAACCTGATGGCACCACTGCCATAGCATGTTTCTAAAGCTGAACTCTTCGCTCAAACCTTTGCTAAAAACTCTACCTTGGATGATTCAAGGCTTGTTCCTCCCTCTCCTCCACCTTCTGACTACATGCTACCCATTAAAATTCTTCACAGTAATGTTTTCTATGCCCTCCCAGGCCTAAACCCTTGAAAGGTTTATGGACCTGATTGGGTCCTTCCTATTGTTCCCCGAAACTGTCTCCGTGTTTGCACCTTGCCTAGTCAAATTCTTCCAACTCTGTCTGTCTTGCTAGTTTGCCTACATTTAACCTGTTCCTAAAAAAAAATAAATAAATAAATAAAAAATAAAATAAAATAAATAAAAAATAAAAAAGTGACCGTTCTAATCCCTCAAACAATCGTCCCACTGCTTTAATTTCCTAACTCTCTAAGGTTTTGAATCTATCCTCAACAGGAAGATTCTTAAACATCTATCACTTCACAACCTTCTATCTGATCGCCAGTATGGGTTCCGTCAAGGCCGCTCTACTGGTGATCTTCTGGCTTACTGAGTCTTGGTCATCCTCTTTTAAGGATTTTAGTGAAACTTTTGCTGTTGCCTTAGACATATCAAAAGCTTTTGATATGTCTGGCACAAAGCTTTCATTCCTAAACTACTCTCAAACGGCTTCCATCCTTTTCTCTGTAACTTCACCTCGTTTCCTTTCTGACCGTTCTATTTATACTGTGATAGACGGTCACTGTTCTTCCTCTAAATCTATTAACAGCGGTGTTCATCAGGGTTCTCCCCTGTCACCCACTCTCTTCCTATTATTCATCAATGACCTAAACCAAACTTCTTTTCCTATCCACTCGTACGCAGATGATACCACTATACACTTTTCCACATTTTTTCGTTGACGTCCAACCCTTCAGAAAGTGAACAGATCACGCAGGAAAACCACAGAACGCCTGACTTCTGATCTGTAAAATTTCTGATTGCGGCAGAGCAAACTTGGTATTGTTCAAAATTTAATTTCTTCACCTATCAACTCGACACAACCTTCCAAATAACAATGACACTCAACTGTCCCCCTCTTCTACACTGAACATCCTCGGTCTGTCCTTTACTTATAATCCAAACTAGAAACTTCACATCTTATCTTTGGCTAAAACAGCTCCTATGAAGTTTGTCGTTCTGAGTCGTCTCCGCCAGTTTTATCACCCTTCCAGCTGCTAACTCTGTACAGGGGGCCTTATCTCTCCATGTATGGAGTATGCTTCACATGTCTGGCGGGTTCCACTCACACAGCTCTTTTAGACACGGTGAAATGTAAGGCCTCACTGCAGAAGACTTTCTTCTTTTACTAACCCCTATTCTGTCAACCTCTCTAATGCAAGAGTTAACCAGTATCCTCAATCATTCATCCCTTTCTCTGGCAAACTCAGGAAATCCCTGCCTGCTTCTGTATTTCCTCCATCCTATGATTTGAACTTATTGAAGAGAGAGGCTTCAAGACATTTACCCTTCAATTTTTGACGACCATTTGTTACTCCGTTCGGGGACCAGCATCTCAGTGGGCCTTTTTTTATTATTATATTTTTTTTTGCTGTTGTTGGGCCGTGCAAAAATCATTTGTTTCACTCTACATTACTTTTTAATTGCTCATTTAAACCTATTTACATATAAATATGGGGAATAAACATAAAAACAATAAAACAAAAAAACAAAAACGCAATGGGTTGGTATAAAAAAAAAAAATACAACCCTAGGCATAAGTGTTCCAGAAAATGGGCCATTACACCACCGTCAACAAGCAACTCACTGTCCCACACACCCCAAGCAGCCACTGTGAATGAAGGCGGCCAGGCGTCACGTGCGCCGCCACAGGGACAGCCGCGCCTGTGCTCAGGTGCCCTTGGACAGGTGTAGGTGGAGGTGTGGATGCCTCATCTATACAGGTGTGTCGTCATTCAGCTAACCCACAGCAAGTCTTCAACACCTGACACTGTACTGGCCACCAACATATTCTGAAACACTGCGCAGCCCCTCTACTGCTGGCAAAGGCTCTTTGGTAAAGTGACGCGGGTTTTAAGGGTGTTTTTACGGTTGAAGTGAGGCGTTAACACAGTTTATGTATTATTAATGGTAAAGCAGTCGATAACCTAGCTAATCATCTCTGTGGCCTTTGAAAGCAGTCGTGGTGAGAAAGCAGAGCGTTTATGAATACTGGCTGAAGACTGAACCCAGGGACCTGAGGTGAGGCGGCGGCCCAGAGAGCGAGTCAACACGGTAAGGGTTAAGGCTGCTGCCACACCACACACACTTCCCGTCACCCTGTTGTGATGCCCGTAGTGGTGGTGGTGGTGGTGGTGGTGGACAGTGCGTGTGGCTTCCACTGAGAGCGTCTTCCACCGGCATCTCGTAACCTGAACAAACACACTGATAGCTACGACTGAGACCGTTCTCACTGGCGCCTCGCAACCTGAAACACAATGCATCGAGCGAGAAGACGCCCTGCTGCGTCTTGTCTAAATAAAAGAAGAGGAAGACGAGAGGCGAACATAATATATAAGCAAGTAAGAAAAGAAAAGGAAGAAATGAACATCATTTTGTGTTTTCGCTTATTGTTTTCCTTGGATTACCTGAAGATCCGCTGAGTGGCTTATCTTCAGGCGAGACAGTTTGGTGTGTGTGTGTGTGTGTGTGTGTGTGTGTGTGTGTGTGTGTGTGTGTGTGTGTGTGTGTGTGTGTGTGTGTGTGTGTGTGTGTGTGTGTGTGTGTGTGTGTGGGTGGGTGGATGAGGAGTCGAAATGATATTCAGGTTGACCATCACCTGTAAACCATTCACCCTCACCTATGGAGTTTATATATCTTACTTTTTTTTTTAATACATTTTGGATATTACAGTTTACTTTGGCATCGGACTCGCCCTTGGCCTGAAGGAAGAAACAGGTTAGGGAAGTGAGCCTGGGTGACTGGAGATCTGAGGCAGCTTCATACCTTCACACCTACGCCTGAGCAGAGGCCGGTGCCACGCAGCACTCAGTGTTACTGGAGTGGCGGCCCGCAGGCAATTATTTCCCAGAGAGAGAGAGAGAGAGAGAGAGAGAGAGAGAGAGAGAGAGAGAGAGAGAGAGAGAGAGAGAGAGAGAGACTCATCCTACCTGTCCCTCCCCCTGTCAGTGGCCACTAACTCCCTGTCTTTCTAATCCCTGCAGGTACTCACGCATCCCTACCCCACGTTAATGGTCACCCTACCTACCCTGTCTACCCTGCCTGTGGCCCATATTCTGAAGCGCGCTGCTCTCTCACCACTGTTTTCAAAGCCACGGGGATGACTTCCCGGGTTCTCAAGTGTCTCTCTTGTTAATAATGTAGAAGTCTTGTTAATCTGTCACAAGAACCGTAAAAGTATCCTAAAAAAGACGTGAAACTTCAACTAGTACAGCCTTTTGGAAGCAGTGGAAGTGCGGCAAGGAAGTGTTTTAGAATATGGTGCTCTCTCTCTCTCTCTCTCTCTCTCTCTCTCTCTCTCTCTCTCTCTCTCTCTCTCTCTCTCTCGGTGGTAGTCAGGTTTTCCATTCCAAACAGTGGTGGCCTTGGGTTCGTTTTCTTCACTCATTTCTGCTGTTTTGTCGTGTTTGTTTCACTCACTTCTGCTGCAGCCAACCCCGCCCGTGCTACGACCGCCAAACACCACCACCACCACAAGGCCGCCCACACAGCTATTTCTCACGCTAATTTAAGCTTAATGAATCTAGAGAACTGCCAGGAATGGTTTTGTAAAGGGAAATTGTGTGTGTGTGTGTGTGTGTGTGTGTGTGTGTGTGTGTGTGTGTGTGTGTGTGTGTGTGTGTGTGTGTGTGTGTGTGTGTGTGTGTGTTGGTGTTAGGCCCGCGTGGTCTATGCACGTGGGCGCTCTCTCTCTCTCTCTCTCTCTCTCTCTCTCTCTCTCTCTCTCTCTCTCTCTCTCTCTCTCTCTCTCTCTCTGTTCGTATTTCGAAACGCTTTGCTCTCTCACCACGACTATTTTCAAAGCCCACAGAGATGATTAGTCGGGTTATCATGACTGTTTCTCCTGTTAATAATGGAAAAATCTAGTTAAATTGTCACTAGAACCATAAAAATCACCTCTGAAAAACACGTGTCACTTTAACTAGAGTCTCTTGAGTGTAGTGGACGTGCGGCGTGGAAATGTTTCGGAATACAGTCTTTATTATCAACACCACCAGCACCAGCACCCACCACTCGCCAGGCGCCCGGGTAAGCATGACGAGGCCCAGCCAATGAGCGCCGCCACACATTTACTGCACCACCAAAGTGAGGAGCAAGTGTGTGCGGGGCGAGGTGCCAGTGTGGAAGGCTACAGCGAGGGACGGAAAGTAGAAGGGTTAAGGGAGGGAGGAAGGAGAGGTAGAGTGGGGGAGGTAACCCAAGATGGCGCCCACCACTTGAGTTCCACGTGGACTCTCTCTCTCTCTCTCTCTCTCTCTCTCTCTCTCTCTCTCAATAGCTACAACGGTGGTGGCGGTAGTAGTAGTAGTAGTAGTAGTAGTAGTAGTAGTAGTAGTAGTAGTAGTAGTAGTAGTAGTAGTAGTAATAATAATAATAATAATAATAATAATAATAATAATAATAATAATAATAATAATAATAATAATAATAGCAGCAGCAGCAGCAGTAGCAGCAGCAGCAGCAGCAGCAGCAGCAGTAGCAGTAGCAGTAGTAGTAGTAGTAACAATACACTGGTCTGCTCGTGTCTTTGCTTCCCTTACATCTGTAGTCTACACACACACACACACACACACACAAACACACACACGCCATTCTGACCTTTCTCCCCAAGCCTCCTTCGTCCCTTTCCACCCACTCAACCATTACAGCGCCCCACCACTACTGTAAACACACACACACCACACACACACACACACACACACACACACACACACACAGAGGCGAGCGCGAATCCAGTATTTTGAGGTCATTTCCTGTGAGACAACACGTGGCGTGGGTCTGCAGCACCACCGTTTTCTGTTGTCATCTGTAGCACTCAGGGTGGTACTCTGAAACCCTCTGCTCTCTCACCACGACTATTTTCAAAGGCCGCAGACATGATTAGCCGGATTCTCGAGGGCATTTCCCCGGTTAAGAATGTAGAAATCTTGGTCATCTGTCGCTAGAACCATAAGAACACCCTTACAAACCCGTGTAACTTCACTGGAGCTCATGTTTCTGGTCCTGTAGAGAACAATAGCTCCGTGTGCACTCAGTCACTAATTCCTCCTGTTTTTTTTGTACGTTTCTGTGTATCTCGACTCTCAGCAGGCAACGTTTCTGTATATCTCGATTCTTAATCTCGACACTTAACAGACAACGTTTCTGTGTATCTCAATTCTTAATAGACAACGTTTCTACGTATCTCGACTCTTAACAGACAACGTTTCTGCGTGTCTCAAATCTTAACAGACAACGTTTCTTCGTCTCAGCTCTGCTCTTAACCGGCTTTAGTGGAATATAAGGATTCCACACAGCGTTATGCAGCGATTCACACTACTAAAACTTTCATATAATATTTACCAAAACAGGAAAGAGAACGGGATGAAGAGTGGACTTCCGATGTATAGCCAGTGCAATGTTTAGAGGCGGCTGTGGGACAAAAGCAACGTCGCGGTGTGGTTTGCCATTACGGAACACAATGTCAAGTTGCAGAGACAGGATAAATCAAGTCCTTCACTGCCACGCATTCCGTCTTGATGGAACGGTGACGTGAAAATTGAGAATACGACTTTGAGACACCAATGACAGCAACAGAAATCACTGAGGGGTCATGTTTGGTGCATCTTGTTTTATTACTTCTCAAAATATTGCCTACTGGTAGTCAAGATAATGCGTGATATTGCCATGCGCAGACAAAACCATGAAAAACTCCCTGGATTGAGAATACGATTTTGGAGAGACACCACTGATAAAAGGGAGTGGTTGGGCAGCTAACAGTCAAACCATCACTGAAATCACGAAAATATCCCTCAACTAAGAATACGATCTGAAAAGACACCACTGACAGGAAAAGGAAGTGGCTGGGTGATTAAATTAAAAGGCTCTTGTTTTACCACCACTCTATGTTTACGGTTAATTAGCAAGTGTGATATTGCCATTAGCATCCTGAGTTAAACTACCGCTGGAACCATGAACACACCGCTAAAAACCATTACTTCCACTCCAGCCTGTTGAAACGAGTGGTGACAAGACGTCGGTACATTTCGGAACAGTCAGAAAGGTCCCATACACTAAATATAACCCATTCATCCCTGACCTGAATTCCAAGTGTCGTAACATCTGCCCCCCCCCCCCCCCACACACACACACACACACGCACACCAGCCACTCCCCCAGTAAAGGCTGTATAGTTACTACACGCTGACCTTGACCGTGAAAGGTAATAATGGTACAAATCTTGACCTTTCGCACATAACAAACCTCCAGAACCAATTCCCCCCTTCAGGAAGAGCGTGGCAGCATTGGGTCAAAAGAAAAATGCAAATAAACAAAATAAAAGAGAATAACACACTCACAGACTACATTACACTACAGGCACTTCATCTATTTACATCATCAGGCACCACACACACACACACACACACACACACACACACACACACACACACACACACACACACACACACACACACACACACACACACACACACACACACACACACCATCCACGAGTGTAAACAAACAAACCCCTACACACCAGAGCCAACCTGCCTACTGCAACACCTTCAGATAATACCACGCACACCAATGGGCATATCAAACACATCAGCTGCAGTGTGTGTGTGTGTGTGTGTGTGTGTGTGTGTGTGTGTGTGTGTGTGTGTGTGTGTGTGTGTGTGTGTGTGTGTGTGTGTGTGTGTGTGTGTGTGTGTGTGTGTGTGTGGCCTTGTCAAGTACGTCTGCCCAACAAGGCACGCATACCTCCCACAACTGCTCAAGACGCCCCTGGGCAAGTGACATTTTCAACCCACAGTACCAGGAGCAGGGTGTTTGGAGCAGACAAGTGAGTGTGGGGAGGACAGCAAGTAGAATGACGCAACAATCAGCCTGTGGTCCGAATTGTCAACACTCAGGCCACAGATGATTAGGCGGGTCATCAACAGTGTTTCAAGAGTGTTTCTCCTGTTAATAATGTGGAAACTTGTTAATTCATCACTCGTCATACAAGACATCGTTATAAACCCGTGTAACTTCAAGTAGAGCCTTTTCAATGTAGTAGAGGAGTGACGCAGGAGTGTTTCAAAATACGGTCATGTCCTGTATTCTGAAACCCTCTGCTCTCACTAAGACCATTTTCAAAGGCCACGGAGATCAGCGGGTTCTCAAGAGTGTTTCTCATGTTGGCAATGCAGATATCTTGTTAATCTGTCACTAGAACAATAAAAGAAGGCAATGCAGAAATTTTATTAACCTGTTACTAGAACCACCCCCCAAAAAAAAATGTGTTACAGCCTTTCGCATGTAGTGAAGTGTACAATCCTTAGCACATAGTGGCGGTGCGGCGCAGTGTTTCTGAATACAGTTCTTAGTTCCCGTATCAGGATAGTTCTCACGATGATTAGTCAGGTCCCCATGGGTGTTGTAAGGTATCAATGACGCGAATGCTTACACTAACACTAGAATAATTAAACTACCTTTTTGTAAATTTAATTTCCACTAGTCTCTATAGTTTACTCGATGAAATGAGTGGTACTATGGATATGTTAGATCAAATATATCTTTTTCTTTTCCATTCATAATCTGAAAGAAAGAATCACACTTAGGAATTTGTGAATGCTGACAAGAACACAAGGAAACAGGAAGCAGCGACAAGCCATCAGGCCAACACGTGGCAGTCCCAGCACAAAACCTGCCCACCGTATTTCCACCTATCATCCTCTTCACCCGTATTTTCGTCTAATCTTCAATAAAGCTCCCTACAGGTATAATGCTGACCTGTACCTATGTGCATCAAAGCTCTCGCACAAAATAATGTTTGTCACTGACGCAGGCAAGACTCTACTGAAAGTAAACACACACAAAACAAGACCTGCTCGTGAAAATAATGAAAGTTCAAGAATGTTCAGCTAAAGGTAATATGTTGACTCTCTCTCTCTCTCTCTCTCTCTCTCTCTCTCTCTCTCTCTCTCTCTCTCTCTCTCTCTCTCTCTCTCTCTCTCTCTGTGTGTGTGTGTGTGTGTGTGTGTGTGTGTGTGTGTGTGTGTGTGTGTGTGTGTGTGTGTGTGTGTGTGTGTGTGTGTGTGTGTGTGTGTGTGTGTAGTTTCTTAAATACCATGAATACCATGCGCTCTCTCTCTCTCTCTCTCTCTCTCTCTCTCTCTCTCTCTCTCTCTCTCTCTCTCTCTCTCTCTCTCTCTCCCATTCATCCCGTAACCTTGGGGGCCTTGCTGAACTGTACGTCGAGGGGGTCGGAAAGGGGGGAGGGAGAAGGCTGGTGGCTAGCTGGTAGGGTGGCTGGCTGGTTGGCAGGCTGGTTAGCAGGGTGGCTGGCAGGCTGACTGACTGACTGACTAACGGCTGAAGGTAAGACTGTCAAGACATTCCTGTACAGTGTCTATGCGAGTGGTTTTACACAGGGAGCGCCATGTGCGGGTCTGCATAGTGACTCACTGCAGCATCTCCTGTGTTTCTGTGTCCGATGTTCTGAAAAGCTTTGTTCTCTCACCACGGCTATATTTACTGGTCTTTATTTTCCAAGACCACAGAGATCCTTAGCCTGGTTCTCAAAAGCGTTTCTCCTGTTAATAAGGTAGAAATGTTGTCCATGTCACTAAAAAAAAAAAAAAAAAAAAAAAAAAAAAAAAAAACCGCGTCACTTCAACCACTACAGCCTTCTGGAAGTAGTGGAGATGCGGCGTGGAAGTATTTCAAAACCGACCATATTCTGAAACACTTTTGGCTGCACCTCCACTACTGTCAAAAGGCTCCAGTTGAAGTTACACGAGTTTTCAAGGGTGTTTATATTGCTTTAGTGACAGATTAACAAGACTCCTACATTATTAACAGGAGAAACACTCTTGAGAACCCGGCTAACTATCTCTGCGGCCCTTCAAAACAGTCAAAGTGAGGGCAAAGCGTTTCAGAATACGGGGCAGTGTCTCCCGGCGGTGTGTGGTGTGGCGGCAGGAGTGTTCCCGCCCGTCCTTCGCGACAGCTGGTAACTCAGGGCTAGGGGCTGATAGCATGGGGAACTGGCAGGTGTGAGGCGCTACCACACACCCACTGCACGAGCCTGCTACAGCACCGAAGTCACTGTGTGTGTGTGTGTGTGTGTGTGTGTGTGTGTGTGTGTGTGTGTGTGTGTGTGTGTGTGTGTGTGTGTGTGTGTATCATGTCACAGCCTCCTTCCCCACCTCTTCCATCACCATTATCATCATTCCTATTGTCTCCATCACCACCACCACCACCACCCTCACGACCACCTTCATCACCATCACTATCATTAGTATTGCCTTTATCACCATTATCACTATCACCACCACCACCTTCATCACCATCACTATCATTAGTATTGCCTTTATCACCATTATCACTATCACCACCACCACCTTCATCACCATCACTATAATTACCATCGCCTCTATCACCACCACCACCACCACCACCACCACCACCACCATTCTCACTACCACCTTCATCACCATCACTATCATTACTATTGCCTCTATCACCACCACCACCACCACCACCACCACCACCACAAGGCCTTAGCGGAATCCTCCAATTCTTTCATCACATATTTACCCAAAACTGGTTTAAGAGACTTGTCATAATGCAAAGAAATGTTCTCTCTCTCTCTCTCTCTCTCTCTCTCTCTCTCTCTCTCTCTCTCTCTCTCTCTCTCTCTCTCTCGCTCTCTCGACGGAAACCAGGAAAGGCAGGAAGATTTTCAAAACATATTCACTGAAGCATTAACGGTAA
>NC_087168.1:4032500-4075000 GCF_035594125.1 Scylla paramamosain
GCTTCCAGCACGAGAGCCTACATAACCTCGCCAGTTGTGGTTAGTTTGTTATGGTACAGCACACTGGGACTCTGCGATGGATGGATGGATGGATGGATCTCTCTCTCTCTCTCTCTCTCTCTCTCTCTCTCTCTCTCTCTCTCTCTCTCTCTCTCTCTCTCTCATCCAAACTCCTTTCTCTTACACATTTAATTCTCGTTTCCTCTCTCTCTCTCTCTCTCTCTCTCTCTCTCTCTCTCTCTCTCTCTCTCTCTCTCTCTCTCTCTCTCTCATCCAAACTCCTTTCTCTTACACATTTAATTCTCGTTTCTTCTCTCTCTCTCTCTCTCTCTCTCTCTCTCTCTCTCTCTCTCTCTCTCTCTCTCTCTCTCTCTCTCTCATTCAAACTCCTTTCTCTTATAAGTAATTCTCTCATTCAAACTCCTTTCTCTCTCTCTCTCTCTCTCTCTCTCTCTCTCTCTCTCTCTCTCTCTCTCTCTCTCTCTCTCTCTCTCATTCAAACTCCTTTCTCTTACAAGTAATTCCCGTGTCCTGTCTTTTACACCCCCCTCCCTCTCTATCTCTCACATCGAAACTACAGGAGCAGAAGCAGGGGCAGCAGCAACAAGCGCCTCAAGGCCGGGCTATCTGTCACCCTTGCTTCAGCGATACACGTTATCTGTAGTATTGCCTCGACTCGCCTCCCGACACTGCTTGCTACACGTGTACTTACTCCACTGACTCTTAAAAAACCACGTAATCTCTAACCCTTTATTTGCTACCTGGCACATCTTTCATTACCAACCACTGAGAGACGTTTCCTTGCTCCTAAATTGCAAAGTTTACTCCTCTTGTCCCTTTCTTTCCTGTACAGTAGCTCCCTAAACTCTCTTTGAAGTGTGATGTGAATTGCGGTGTAATGAACACAATGAAATCTGCCGCCTGATCACGTGTCGCGTCGGTAAGGTTGGTATGTCTGGCTCGACGTGATGCTGATATGCCGATCTATTTCCCAGGGCATAATAGACGGCTGCTATCCCTAGTGTGCAGGGCTGCCAACTGTTGCCGCCGTAATCTTTAAATGTGTCAAATAATATCGTCCACTGTCAGAATGTGGGATAGTATGATAGTTTAGGGAGGTGCTGTGCGTGGCTTTCAAGATTCCATACAATGCCTTTTTTCCAGAAGGCACAAAAACTCTTCTCTCTGAATTTGGCAGCATTTTCATAGTCTATACTTGAACTAAGACTACATGAGTTTATTAAGTTCCGTGACAGGTCTCTTACAGTTCGCGAAGTGCTGTGTGTGTGTGTGTGTGTGTGTGTGTGTGTGTGTGTGTGTGTGTGTGTGTGTGTGTGTGTGTGTGTGTGTGTGTGTGTGTGTGTGTGTGTGCCTCGTAATATTCTTAAAATTGAAAAATAAGTTCTACTATGCAATTTCAGCTTACAATAGACTATTTTTATAAGTAGCAGAACGTCATCCGGATTTAAGACATTTCCAGAACCACTAAACCATTCAGAACCATTAGACACCTACAGGCTTACTTTCACAACCTTATAAAAAATGCATATATTTTTTTTCGGATTAGAAACAGGACATTAAACTTATAAAAACACTGGATAAAAAAACACTGTATACATATATATTTTCTTCGGATTAAAAACAGAATATTTAACTCCTTCATTGCTACACAGAGTTTCCCCTTCAATAGCTATAACGTATCAGACTCTGTGCTAACCTCTCATAAACACAAAAATGACCATCTGTTTTCTCTTTTTCCTCTCACGTGTCTCTACGCAAACCATTTTAACAGTGCTAAGAAGGTCACCGAAAGACGGCAGTACCAGTAAAAGGTTTAAATCTCCCCCCGGCCATTGTTTGCATCCCTTGAGCGGCTTCCAAACAGGCCATTTAATTTTCTCTCAGGTATCTGTTTCTAGCGGCAGGACATTTAAACACGTCTCTAGTGTGGCTTACAAAACGCCATTTAATTTCGCTCAGGTGGCTTTACGTAGCGGCAGGCCATTTAAAGTCCTCTATGGTGACTTAGAAACGGGCCTTTTAATATTTCCCCTTTCCCCAGACTGTTGTTTGTAATGGTAGGTCATTTGAATAGATCCCTTGACCGGCCATTTAAACAGTACCCTTAGACTTAGAAACAGGCATTTAATTTTCCCTCAGGTGGGTATTTGTATCACCCGGCCATTTAAAAAAGTCTACGGCCGATAGATTAGTATACATCACTTGGGTTGGTGGCAATACTTAGACAGGCCATTTCAAGTATCATCTTAGACTGCTCTCCATCACTTAATCACTCTGAGACCTCTTTACTTATCCTGCAGTCACGTCCAGTCTTTAAGCTGGCTACAAATGGCAAAATATATTCTTTTTAATCCCTTTCTTTCTTATAGATGTTTTTTTTTAAGAGATTTCATGCATTACTTCTGATGCTGTTAATTGTTTCGTGTCGCAGTGAGAGAGAGAGAGAGAGAGAGAGAGAGAGAGAGAGAGAGAGAGAGAGAGAGAGAGAGAGAGAGAGAGAGAGAGAGAGAGAGAGAGAGAGAGAGAGAGAGAGAGAGAAACACTAAATAACAAAAGAAAATGACAGGAAATTAAACGAAAGATAAACTGGAATCCCAAGGCCGGTGCACTGTCAGTTTTCTCCCTAGGGCGGCTCACTGGCACTGTTTAAAGGGAAAGACCATTTAAATTTACATAAGACCATTTACTGCCACTCCAGGCCATTTAAACACGTGCCTAGGATGACTGATTCGGTATGTTAACATTTTCCCTGGAGCGCCTTGCAGGTCCCAATGCTGCCCCTTGAGCTGGAGGCAAGACACGGGACCATATTCTTAACACTTAATGCGCCGTACCTCCACTATTTTCAGAAGACTCTAGTTGAAGTTACACGGGTTTCTAAGGGTGATTTTATGGTAATGGGACAAATTAGCAAGATTTCTACATTATTAACAGGAGAAACAGTTTTGGGAACCCGGCTAATCATCTCTGTGGTCTTTGAATACAGTCGTGGTGAGAGAGCCAAGCGTTTCTGAATACTGAACACGGTTGCACAATGAGTCCCGTGAATGCGATGGTGGTGTGGGTCGTGACTGGCTGGCTGGGTGTCTGGGTGGCTGTTCCGAAGCTCAGCCGCTCTGCTATAATCACCTGGCACCATCCTAGTCACGTTCCCATGGCTGTAGTCGCAAGTCACATGTAAAAGCCACAGTCACTGAGTCACCGCCGCCTCAGCTTCTCCGCCATGTCATTTGGGTATTTCACTGGTATCCTTTAGTTATTATTCCAGTTTATTATTATCTTTTGGTTTCTCATTGTTCTTTTTGTTATCTTACTTTTTTTCCTATTAATTATTTCCTTTGTTTGTTTGTTTGTTTTTCAGTTTCTCTTTTGTTTAATTTTGTTAGTTCTCTTTTCTTATTTATTTATTTATTTACTTTTTTTTTGCTTTTCCTCGTTGTTTTGTTTACTTTTCCTTTTATTCGGTTCGTTTTATGTTTTATATATATATATTGTTTTTATTTTATTTAGTTAATTTTTCTATCAATACTTTCTTTGTCGTTACTTTGTTCTGTTTTCCTTCGTCATTCCTTTAGTTAATTTGCTTTCCTTTGTTATTCTAGTGTTTTTTTTTCTTTCCGTCTTTTAACCGTTATCTTATTTCTGTTAATCATTTCCTTTGTAATTCACATTTCCTCCCCCACTTAATTCTTTCCTTCGTCATTCATTCAATCTTTCACTACTTCCCTTTCTTATTCGCTATCAGAGTTTTCCATTCATCCTCAAATAACTACAGAGTAAAGTTTTTAATCCTTCCCTCGCGCTATTCATTTTTATTCTTCCATCATTTTTTTCCCTTTGTTATTCATTTCTTTACCTTTTTTTCCTCTCTATCAGACCTTCCTGTTGTCATTCGTTTAGTTTATCACTGTTTTCTTTGGTTATTTTTACGTGTCTTACTTTTCAACACATCCTTGCAACACCATACAGCTACAGGGACACTGGGAAAGGGGTAAAAAGAAGAAGAAGAAGAAGAAGAAGAAGAAGAAGAAGAAGAAGAAGAAGAAGAAGAAGAAGAAGAAGAAGAAGAAGAAGAAGAAGAAGAAGAAGAAGAAGAAGAAGAAGAAGAAGAACAACAAGAAGAAGAAGAAGAAGAACAACAACAACAACAACAACAACAACAACAACAACAACAACAAGACGAAGAAGGAGGAGGAGGAGGAAGAGGAGGACGGCACAAGAAGCTCCCCCTGACGATGCTAATCCCTAAAAGACTAAAGCAAGAATTAAACCTGACACTACTGATAATAACCTTTCTTTGATATAAATATTCCCCCTCAGAGACGTGACGCAGACAGGTCACAAAGGCCGCCTCGCTAGGTCACGTGTCATTTCCAATACATACAGGTGGACCACTCTGAGATGTTAATGTAGACCACACCTGGGAATGACTGACACCTGCTTCACCCCCCCACCCCCGCCCGCCCTTCCTCTCTCGCTCTCTCACTCCCATAAGACGCAAAATAAAAATACATAAATAAACATACAAAAAAATCACCGCCAAATATTACGGCACTATTTTTTTTTTTTATTCATTCATTTAAAATTACTATTATTATCTTATCTACCATCATCATCATCACTAGCAGAGCGCCACAGGGCAACGCATCACCACCCTTTCTAAACCTCACAAACCTCTGACCCTCTCAACCCCACGAGCGTCTCTTACCACCACCACCACCACCACCACCACTGCAACACCTGCTCAAATGAATGGACGTAAACAAGAAAGACAACGAGGTTAATTTCATCTTCGCTGAGCTACAGAGGTACGCGTTACAGAGACAGTACGAAAAATAAGAGTGTGAGCATACGTGAACGGGTTAAAACACCTGCGCTCCAACCCAACATCCAAATAAGGGAGTCCAAACTGTGCTATTGTTCCCTCCGAGTGGCTGTGTGCGCGAGGGAGGAGGAAGTTTAAATAGCTCCCTTGATCGTCCCTTGAGCGAGCCCCATGACTGCTACAGGTGAATGGAGAAAGGGGATCTGACAGGTATTTTAAACGCAATAGGGCATTTAACAAGGGTGACACAAGCAATTCTCACGGTCAGTAATCAGGATAGCATAAGAGGTAGTGGCTTCAAGCTTGTTATAGTTAGATTTAAAGAGACAGGAAGGAGTTGCTACTGAGTGGGGTACATGAATGGAGCAAACTCAGTAATCAGAGTGTTGGTGCCAGTCATTAGGGAGCCTTGAAAGATTATTATATTAATTTATGGGTAAAGATGATAGGTGGAAAGTTATGTTTCATGCAAGGACTGTCACGTGTAGGCCTGGTGGCTTCCTGCAGCTTCCCTTATTTTCTTATGTTCCAAATGCTGTGTTGCAAGTTCAGAGCATTTCAAGACCAAACTGACAGCAAAGGAAATGAGGAGTGTAGCAGCTCAAGTCTAGGAAGAGGTATGGATGGAGGTGACAGGTGTAAAAAGGTGTGTGTGTCTTGCAGGGACAGCCACGTCTAGGCCTGATGGCTTCTTGCAGCTTGCCTTAATTCCTCATGGCCTCTGATGCACTGGTTCATTCTTAGTGCTGTCCCGCCTCACCTGGGACAGCCGCAGCGTCAACACCACTATTACATACAAGTTCATCTATATCCAAATCTTCAGGCGGAAACAATGACGCGAACACGCCCAAGGAACTGCCTAGTCATCGCGGAGAAAGAAAGCAAGCAGGGTGGGGAAAAAATGTTGCTCGGACACCCAGCTTAGACCGGTTCAGTCGCCGCCGCCACTACTACTACTACCACCACCACCACCATCGCTACCCGCCGCGCCCACTCAAGCACAGGGAAACCATTACAAAAATATAGCGACGAAAAAAGGGAAAGAAATAAAAGCATGGATATATAAATGGATTAGTGAACAAAATGCAGCATTCTCCACAAAAAAAGGCATCCACCACCTTCCCGCAGCCACAGCATGAGGAAGCAGCCAACCCACGCCTCCTGCTGGAAATAGCCCGCTCTCTCTCTCTCTCTCTCTCTCTCTCTCTCTCTCTCTCTCTCTCTCTCTCTCTCTCTCTCTCTCTCTCTCGCCCACCCTTCCCCACGACTCGGGAAGAATGGCTATAAAGAGAAAGGTTCTGACCTGAGAACTACACCATTATCACACACACACACACACACACACACACACACACACACACACACACACACACACACACACACACACACACACACACACACACACACACACACACACACATTTTACGGATCACAGCCAGAAGTCAAATAACACATTAGATAATCCCATGAACATGAATATAACTTCAAATATCTCAACAAACAAAATAAGTGCATGTAAAAATCAACAGTCAACAAAACTTCACACCCACACACACACACACACACACACACACACACACACACACACAGAGCACATTCTCAAGCATCACGGGGTCTCATCAGGAGCATCCACCAAGCGTTATCATCAAGGATGTTCCCAAGAATGTGGTGGTACCTCAACATACCTTAAAAAGAAAAAAAAAAAAAAAAAAAAAAAAAGTCGATGAGGTGTGGTGCATGAAAACCCAGCTACTCATTTCCGTGGCCTTTTTCAACAGTCGGGAGAAAATAAAGTCCCCTTAGAACTCCTAGTAGTCATTTAAGTGGCCTTTATAAACGGTGAGGAGAGAATCAAGTGCTCTGCAACAGTACCAGTGTCGGGGAAGGCACACAGAGAACTACCACTAATCTGTGTGGTCTTCTTAAACACACCTCAAGAGAACAAAGCGATTTGGAACAGTATTAATAGGAGATACAGCACCAAGAGCACCATGCTAATAATGTGTGGCCTTTTAAAGAGTCCTCGGAGAAAAAGCCTTAGCGTATCTGTTAACAACTCACTTCCTCAGATTACGTTTTTTTATATAAGAGGTTCTGACCAAGGGCAGGAAAGGAAGAAAAATGTCCTTAAAGGAAAGAACCAAATGGGTTATCCAAAACTGTAGGCGTCTTGAAACCACCACCTTCAAAGAGTTAAGACTTGGAGCGAATACAGAAGCAGGCAGGGAGTTCCTGAGTTCACCATTGAAAGGGATGAAAGACTGAGAATACTTGTTAACTCTTGCACTGCGGAGGTGGATGACTTAATCAATTACTGGCTGCCAATAACGTACAGTTCCCACATTGCTTCGAAACAGCAGACCACAGACGGGCAGGCCACGTCGGGTGCCTCCCTGCAGCCCATACTTTGAGACCCTTCCTGCGCCGCACCTCCATCATTTCAAAAGGCACTACTAGAAGATGCAAGGGGTTTTAAGGGTGTTCTTACGGTTTTAATCAAAGGTTAACAAGATTCTACATCATTAAAAGAAGAAACAGTGTCTTAGGAACCCGGCTAATCATCTCTGTGGTTTTTTAAAATAGTCGTGGTGAGAGAGCAAAGCGTTTCTGAGTAAGAGCCAGTGTCGCGCGGCAGGGAAAGTGCCGTTGCCACACCGCCCCTCACCCTCACCTCGCCTTCACCCCACCAAGGCGACAGTGACAGAGGTCCAGGCACGCGCGGCACCGATAAGTCTGTGAACTGAGTATTGTGGGTGACAGGCGTGACGCGCAGTGACACCACTAATTACACAAGGCTATACACTGCCTGCTGACACCTGCCCGCCTGCCGCTGTCCACCACGCGGCCACTCAGGTCAGGTCTGGTTTGGTTTTGTCGGTGTTGGGTTAGATTTGGTTAGCTTGAGTTGGGTTGAGTTATGTTATAATAAGTCGGGTTCTCTCTCTCTCTCTCTCTCTCTCTCTCTCTCTCTCTCTCTCTCTCTCTCTCTCTCTCTCTCTCTCTCTCTCTCTCTCAAAGGAAGTGGAGTGTGCAAACAATGCATATAAACTGAAGAGAACAATACAATAACCTGATATTAAAAAGATTCGGGACATTACAAGCTTGACTCAACCCTGCAAACACACACACACACACACACATTGCGTAACGCCTGGCAAGGGAGGGAGGGTCAGTCAGTGGGCGGCAGGAAGGTAAGCCAAGAATAGAAACACTCTCCAACTTTATCTTTCTTTAGTGTTTCTTTATCAAAAGTCCGCGAGAGAGAGAGAGAGAGAGAGAGAGATTTGACTAGATAGTAGTAGTAGTAGTAGTAGTAGTAGTAGTGGTAGTAGTAGCAGTAGCAGTAGTAGTAGTAGTAGTAGTAGTAAAAAGCAGTATCATCATCATTCACTATCGAGACACACACACACACACACACACACACACACACACACACACCTTATCTATTCAGACGTTCCTTCGCCCCACTTGCTTTATTTACACATACACACACACACAGACACACACACCTTGACAAGGCCGCACGTCGACCTCACACACACACACACACCCGGGTACCGTCACCTGCCCTCCCTCCCTCCCTCCTCACCTCAAGCCAGTATGCAGAAACGCTTTGCTCTCTCACCACGTCTGTTTTCAAAGGCCACAGAGATGATTAGGCAGGTTCTCAAGAGTGTTTCTCCTATTAATAATGTACAAATATAACTGAATATCGCATAAATAGAGCGAGGAAACGTTGAAGATAAAGAACACAGGCCTTAGCTAGTTTGCTGTTTGTTCATGTGTGTTTGAAAGTTAGTGCAGAATCCTTGACAAACTACACTATTACCATCACGACAACACCCTTGAATGTCGTAGTGGCAGAGGAAAAAGGCATTTACGAATACATGCCTTAGCTACAGTTTGATTTCACTGGTACGCACTTCAAACCATATTCTGAAACACTCGCCGCATCTCGACTACTGGCTCTACATGAAGCTACACGGAGTTTTTATTTTCTTATGGTTGTAATGACAGATTAACAATATTCCCACTTTAATAAATGGGTGAAACACTTCTGACAACCCAGTTAGTCATCTCAGTGGCTTTTGAAAGTAATCGTGGTGGGAGCAAAGCATTTCACGGGTTTTTAAAGGCTTTATAACGTTCTAGTGAGAGCTGAACAACATTTCCATATTACGAACTGGAGAAATACGGGCCTTTGTCGCGCGGTACAGTACTACTCAGCAAAGCAACGTTACTTTCCCCAGAGACTAGCCACACCTACCTGCCTCGCACACCTGCCCGCTAAATACCTCGCACCTCAGATGAAAGGTGAGGAATAGACTGACAACAATTTTACTGATAGTCTATTTTTTTTCTTTTTTTTTTTTCCTGTAAGGTTTGGTTTGGTTTGGTTTGGTTCGGTTTGGCTTCAGTTACTTTGCGTTGGGTTGGGCATGGTTAGATTGGGTAGGGAGGGATAGGTTGTGTTGTTAGGTTTAGTTAGGGTGGCTTGGGTTGAGTCGGGTTAAATCTGGTTATGTTACTCTGAGTTGGGTTTTGATTAATTAACTTTGTCAATTCCACACGCCTCACTCACATGAAACATTCCTTCTTCATGAACTTGTGTACGAGAATAAACCTTTTTACTACTGAAATGACAGGGTGATGTTTATTTATTTTTTTATTTTTCTCTATGATGTATGGGGTTGTGCTCATTAGGGGACTATGTAAGGTGATGATGGTGGTGGTGGTGGTGGTGGTAGTAGTAGTAGTAGTAGTAGTAGTAGTAGTAGTAGTAGTAGTAGTAGTAGTAGTAGTAGTAGTAGTAGTAGTAGTAGTAGTGGTGGTGGTGGTGGTGGTGGTGGTGGTGGCGGTAGTAGTAGTAGTAGTAGTAGTAGTAGTAACAGCTGCAGCAGTAACAGTAGTCAAAACAGTAATAATAATAACAGCAGCAGCAGCAGCAGGAGCAGTATATCTAGCTGACAGCACAGAGCAATAACCTGAAGTGTCACTGCCTTGTACTTCTGACAGCAGGAGCAGCAACAAACACACTTGCACATCCTTATCAACTTTTCCCTTTCTTTTTCCATGACAGCCTCTCCTTGTTAACTTTTTTCGCTCTCCTTTTTCCATTACAGCCCCTCCTCCCTCAGCACCCACCACCTAACACATCTACACATCCTGATCAACTTTTTTCCCTCTCTTTTTTTCCATTACAGCTCCCTCCTACCACCTTCTTACCTGGCTAACTTTGTGCTGGTCATCTCAAAAGTGCTGGTCATGCAAACACTTTTACAAGGCACTTCCAGTCATGCCTATCCAGTCTGGTATTACATTCACCCTCCATTGCAACCTAATCTGCCCATTATTCGCAGTACAGTCTAGCCACTACCTATAACTACATTCTTTCACTGTCTTGTTAATCCCTTGGCTGGTCATGTTTCATCTAAGGTCCATACAGTGAAACAAATCCACACCACACATCCTGTACTTTCAAGGGGCTCTGGTTGAAGTTGCACGGGTTTTCAGGTGCGTTTTTATGGTTGTAGTGACAGGTTAACATTTCTACACTACTCACATGTGTTGTCTTTCAAAGCCATGATAAAGATTTGCACAAAACAATATTATTTAGCACAGCGAATGAGGTTAAGTGTTCTAGTGTCTTTTCCTCACTTTCTTTTTTTTATTTTCTTTATTTTTCCATGTCATTATTACGTCTTTGTTTACTACTAGCTTGGCGGAGGTCAGCTGTGGGGGAAACAATACCTAACTAGCAACATTTCAATATGTCACCCCTGAAACAAACTCCCAAGTGCTAGCGTCTCTTCTTCCCTGTCATTTACTTTCCATTTCTCTACATACCACCACGCCTCTGTTCACTAGCTTTGATAACGACACTGTGGGAGGGGAACAACACCTATACAAACACAGTAACTAGCAATGTTTCTATTTGTCATCCATAAAACTGACCTCCCAAATAAATAAATAGGTACATGGATACATTAAAAATAAATAAATAAATAAATAAATAAATAAATAAATAAAAAACTGATACCTATATACTTATATGAAGGATACACATTTCTATTTGTCACCCATAAAAGCAACTCCCACCAGCACAAAACATTCCCCAAGTAAATCAATAAATACATGGATACACAGTAAATACAGGAGAGAGAGAGAGAGAGAGAGAGAGAGAGAGAGAGAGAGAGAGAGAGAGAGAGAGAGAGAGAGAGAGAGAGAGAGAGAGAGAGAGAGAGAGAGAGAGAGAGAGAGAGAGAGAGAGAGAATACTAAGAGGATGCAACACATGTATTTGTCAGCTATAAAACCAACAGGGAAGAGCACAAAACTTTACCAAATATATATAGACACATCAAGACTTTCCCAAACATATAAATAGACACAGACACATCATAAAACACAAAAAACAAAGAAATTATGACATGCAATTATAGGATGCAGCTTCAAACATTTATGTCTGTCACTCATAAAACAAGCAAAACTAAATTAACATACATGGATACATAAAAAAAAAAAAAAAAAAGAAGAAAATGAATAATACAAGGACAGAATACAACTTAACACTTTATCTAACAACCTCCTTCCTTCCCCCTCACAGTCACCAAGCATGTCTGATGACTGCATGCCTGACAGCTTCCCTCCCTGACACCATGCCTCCCCAATGACCGTCCCCCCCCTCAGGACACTCCTACATGGCTGCAAGGACTATTCATCTATATAAGGATTGTGTTTCAGGTGTGATTGTGCTAATACACTAGAGGTCTTAATGCTGTACAAGGTAAGTTTGAAAGCCTCTAGAGGTGCTTATGTTATGTATAATTCCTGAGCCCCTGAGTGTAGTAAGCTGTCCACAAGACTGTCCCTTTCCACCAGGGGCTGACAGGGGTGAGAGTGTGAGTGATGTGTGTATGAGGATGTGGTGCTTAGCCTGGGCCATCCTGTGTGGGATAGATACTTTGTCATCTTCCAGCCAATAAGAGCAGCACAATGTTGTAAACGGTGTCAATGCATACTTGTGGTGACGGGACAATCAAGGGTGACCGAATCACCTCGGCCTCAGTGATCATCTTGGCCTGAATGGTAACAATGCAACAGTTAACCAGTATTCTCAATCATTCATCCCTTACTCTGGTAAACTTTGGAACTCACTGCCTGCTTCTGTATTTCCTCCTTCATATGATGAATTCTTTCAAGAGGAAGGTCTCAAGACACTTATCCTTTTTTTTTCCTCACTCCCTTGGCCAGTGTCCCTCTTACAAAAAAGCTCACTCCAGAGTCCCAGCAGGGGCTCACAGTGCCTCACAGTGCCTGTCCACCTCATGGCCTTCAGGTCACCTCAGTGCCTCCCTGATGCCACTGTCCTTCACACTCCACATGCAGACGTGACAATCAAATATTTTGGATGACCCTTTTCGACCTTTCATTAGGGACTGCCACTTCTGTGGGTTCACTTTTTGTTGCCCCAGGCCAGTGCCTCTCTTACAGAAAATGCTCTTGGTTTATAATACATATGATATTTTTCTTATTTCCATTTGTGTTCTTCCATGTGTGTGTGTGTGTGTGTGTGTGTGTGTGTGTGTGTGTGTGTGTGTGTGTGTGTGTGTGTGTGTGTGTGTGTATGTGTGTGTGTGTGTGTGTGTGTATGTGTGTGTGTGTGTGTGTATGTGTGTGTGTGTGTGTGTGTGTGTGTGTGTGTGTGTGTGTGTGTGTGTGTGTGTGTGTGTGTGTGTGTGTGTGTTCCAAATTCAAGAAAACAATCACTGAAACTATTTCATAAGAAAATGCAAACTTCTTTTTTTACAAAGAAAGAAAATATACATATAATGAAATGATCATGATTCTTAGGTTTTGCCTAATCATTCAATTGTTTGATTCAAACAAGGTATTTCAGTGTGTGTGTGTGTGTGTGTGTGTGTGTGTGTGTGTGTGTGTGTGTGTGTGTGTGTGTGTGTGTGTGATCAGCTCTGTCAAAACACATGTCCTCCTCACAACGGGATCACGATTGGCACCACAACAAGGAAGGGGGACCCCCAGCACAGCACCAGTCAGCTCATCACAGTGTGTGCCACCACGCCTCCCATCCCTCACTACCAACACCGCACACCCCCACGCCCTGCTGCTGAGTGGTGGGTGTGGTGCTGAAGGCTGCTGCACAGGGCCACACCCCCACAGTTGCATCCACTACTTGAATGATGTAGTAGGGCATTCCACAAGACTGTCCCTTTCCACCTGGGGCCAATGGGGCCAGGAGTGTGCATGATGTTCATACCTAACTGTATTGTATAGGACTGAGTCAAGCCCGTGTGCATACGAGTGTGTGGTGCTTTGTCTGGGCTACTCAGCATAGGACTGCTGGCCTGGTACACAGATAGCAAGATACTTGAGTGTTAGCCTCACTGATGGAAAATGTAGGTCATAAAGACTGATGTGATGATAGTGATGACATCAATTTGAGTACATACTGTTAAGCCAACACTACACTGGACTTGTCTTGCAGCCAGCCGAGTGTGTGTCTGCCTGCTGGTGACACAAGCACACCATCTTTATTTTTGTTGCCCTTCCTGGTTCCATTTCTGCTAAATATAACATGTGGAATAGAGCAAGCTTCTTTTCCTGTTCATGTGGATGGTGTTACTTCAAGTTCATTTAGTGCTAGCCAAGGTTACAAGTGAGCACCGTCTCTGCTATCAAGAAACTGCCACAAGCCAACACTACACACTTCCAGAGTGTGAGCCAAACACTGTGCCAGAGCTACACAGGCTACACTTCCTTCATTAACCACAGTGCATAATGACTGAGAACCATAAGGAGGATGGTGTCATGGTGTGTCTACTGTAGTGAAGGACATCCAAACTGGCAACTTGATGCACAGGTAGGCAACTCAAACCCTCCCACTGAACCATCCACATCAAAACATGCAGCTACGCCAGCCTCACAGCTTGTCAGGTGTAATGCCACCTCTTGTCTGCAGGTCAAAACTGAGTACTAGCCTGAGGTGTGGCTTCGTCAGTGACGCCGGGATGCAAGCCACAACTCTCCCGCCAAGTGTGTGGGCACACTGCCAGATGTGAAGGAATTCAAAACATTTTGCTCCCAGTGGTTGAGAAGAAGGGTTTCTGAGAATAAACAAATGCCGTCCAGTGCATCACACAGACAAATTTCTTGACCTCCAATGTAGACAAGTTGGCCGTCATCCATGTGACAGCTGCTAAATGACAAGTGTTTATTACCAAGATTAAGACAACATACTGCTTCACAAGTCCACCAACAAATATTCATAATGACTCCCTGGGATGCTGAATGTGCAAATCTCCATAAGCATTACTCTGACTCACAGAGCATTCAGAGGTGACAAAGTGAAATGAAAGGAATCAGCTGCTGCAGGAAGGAAGCTGTGCTTGCAGTAATTGTGATGCAATCACAAAGCTGATCTGAATGCAAACTTTCCAAGAGGTGATCCCAGTGGCTAGGGACGGTGGTGGCACCTTGAGGGTCACAGCCTTGCACTGCAATGCCAATGCCACACTCACCACAGGTCATTTCATGGGGCTGCTGCTGCTGCTGCTGCTTCTCATTATTATTATTATTATTATTATTATTATTATTACTATTATTGTTATTATATATATATTTTTTATCATTTTTATCCCAGATGTTAAATAGTATCATCACTATCCTTATCATCATAATTCTTAATAACTATAACGAATATGTAACTGAAATTAACAATTTCGCAATTAATTAACAAGTTGTAAAATACAGAGGGTGTGGTACTCACTAAGGAAAACATGCTTGTACATAATTATAAATAGATATTACAATAATTACCATTGAATAATAATAATCATGGAATATAACATTTTGATATCCCATTTTGCATAATTATCAAGAGTGAGTAAGGAAGGAGCCAGTCCCATACCAAGCGTATACAGCAGCACGTCAGCAGCACGTCGTGCATCACTCGACACAGCCACCACCGCTGGGCTGAGGTGGCGCGGCAGCCTGCACCACAGGAGCACCGGCTGCCGGCCCACTGGTGCAACAAACAACACAATCTTGGCACTCTACAAAGTACTCAGCTAAAAATGCTCCACAGAAGCTGCCACCACCACAACTAAAACCAATACAAAAATAAAGAAGTTAACTCAAGGCAGGCAACAATTACCATTATGGCTTTTGAACAAACCCCAGCAATGCTGTATCTGTGTGTGTGTGTGTGTGTGTGTGTGTGTGTGTGTGTGTGTGTGTGTGTCAGAGCCTATTACTATTATAGTGACTGTTGTTAGTATTAATTCTGACATTTATGTGTGCCCCTACCATAACAGTCTGTGACTGGTCCTGCACCAGCACAAACTTCCTGCATTCCACTCTTGCTGCCAGCACAGGCCACACAGCCCACAGGCCACACATGCAGCAGCCTCTGAGGCTCAGCCAGGCCACTATTCACTATGGACTATGAACTTGGGCATGTACTGAAAGTTGTGAAGATGCCTGAATACTCTCACAGGCTCAATAAATAAACACATTCAGCATACGGCCTGGCATAACAATGATGTAAAAGCAAATTTTCTCAAGGCAAAAAAGCAAGTTTATGTTGGCATTCTATGTATGACTGGCATGTATGTAGATTTTGAGCTCCCCTCCCCTTCCCTTCCCCTCATCAGCTTCCTGGCATGACAAGTGTTCTTGTAAGACTAGTGACAGGACAATCAAGCCTGACCAAAGTGAAGATAACTTGCTATTCAGAGAAAAGAAAGCAAAATGTACTGGAATACATCAACACAAGTCAAAGCAGTCGGAACGTCCCTCAGACAACAGGAGAATAAGATCACCATGCGCCAGTAAATGCAATGACCACAGAGAGTACAAGTAGGTGATGTGTAATCCAGTGTCACAACCCAAGAGTGACAACATTCCCTTGGCTTTCAGGGACAACAACTCAACGAACATAAAGAAATGTTAGACCCAATGTGGCTAAACAGAGAAGAGAAAAGAAGCTATACTCTAAACAAATATATACAAGAACTGTCAATACAAAGACTATGGCTCTGCATCTACATATACTACGTGGGCTGAACTGGCAGGTGACAAGTCTGATTCACATACACCGTGTGTCCTGTCAAGCATCCTGTCTGCAGCTGCTTCCTCTTATGGCTCCACACAAACTGAACCTGCAAATGTACACAACTCTGATCTGTCGCCACTCACACCACCTAGGCGATCACCGAGGCTCATGTGGAAATAGCCTGTCTACTCACCTCAAGAGGGCAAAAATATGATATTTTTTTCAAGTTGTTACCCAGACAATGAAGGGATCAACAGTGAAATTAACCAAATGAATTAATCTAAAACTAACCTAACCTAGGCCTTGGAAATAACTTTAGCCAAACTCCAACACAATGACTTAATTTCTAGGCAAAAATATGGTGCTTTTCAAATTGTTATCTATACAATGAAGGGATGAACTAGGAAATTAAGCAATTAATCTAAACCTAACCAAGCCCTCAGATGAAAAAAGTAACATTGCTTCAATATCATCTGCTACAACTGTCCTGCCATTAAACAAGCAAACCAGCTGAGATCCACACAGCATCCCTGCGTCTGCTGTACCACACCAGTACCACACCACACACCAAACCAGTACCACACCATACACAAACATCAAACTTAATAAAGGAAAACATAAGTGTTGTAAAAGTAGAAGACGGCACAGCAGCGGCAAAAACAACAACTACAACAAGGACAGTGACGAAGGCAGTCCAGCCCTCCACAATGGACACACCGACACCCTCCCTTCCCAATGTACCACCGACAAAATGTGTCATGACATCAAGTGCACCACACAGTGGCATGCACACATGCACAACAATATTAAGACTCTTGCCATCGGTAAAAGAATTCGGTAAATTTATAGTTTAAGCCAATGTCCCCCAATCTCTACCCACGGCCCACGGCGTTATTATTAATTTCCGACAAGTAGTGTAATCATTAGAAATGTGAATAGTGAGAAGAACAAAATGAGGTAGGTTATTACCACGTAGTGTGTAATGGCTTAAACTATAATAAAACCCTAACCTAACCTAACAACTGAAGTTCAGGCAACAATACACCATTTATGTTTACCTGTGGACTTAAAAAAAGTTGAGAGCGCTGTGCATTCCCAGGCCTATTGTGGCGTTATTATTAATTTCCGACAAGTAGTGTAATCATTAGAAATGATGTGAATAGTGAGAAGAACAAAATGAGGTAGGTTATTACCATGTAGTGTGTAATGGCTTAAACTATAATAAAACCAAGAATTCAAAGAAAACATTAAGGTTGAAAAATATTAAAAGTTCCACCATTTGAAGAGTTGCTGAGGCAAAGTCCACTGGGCGGTGCACAGGCTGAGTGCACAGGTCTGCAACAGCCAGGCACTCTGGGCCAGGCGTGCCTGACGAGCCTGGCTGTGTTGGGTGAGTTAGCCACTCTGGGGCCAGCTGTGAGAGTTGATTAGTGAGAAGTGGGGCTTGGCCTCAGGACAGCACTGTACTTGTGTCACTGTCACCTGTGAGACGACCACTGCCACACAACAAGCGTGACACACCCCACCCCCTCCCCGCCTCACACCTCCAACAAACAGAACATGACCGCCAGTACTTACTAGCTACTGGTGCTTGTGCTGGAGCTGCTGCTGGTGCTAGTGCTGCAGGTAGTGGTGGTGCTGGTGCTGCAGGGGCAGGGGTGTCCCCAGCCTTGGCGAGGGCGGGGGCAGCTGGAGAGTTCTGCCTCTTCTCCCAGATGTTGACCCTCGGGGCGGGCGCGGGCACGTAATGCACCTTTTCCTCCACCTCCATCTCCGCCACCGCCACGCCTTCCTCCACTGCCTCCTCCTCCCCCTCTGGCCCGTTCAGCTGCTTCGGGGCCAGCTCCCTGCTAGGCTTCTTACCACCCCTGCCCCTGGGCACGCCCTCGCCGCCCCTGTCATGCCGCGGCTCCCACTCGGCGTACTCCCGCCGCCCGCCGCGCCCGCCCTTGCGCCCGCCGCGGGCGCCCTCCTTCCTCCTGGCCCGGTCCTTCTTGTTGCGAATCTCGGTGAATTGGGACAGTTCCTCGGGGTCCAAGTCAGCGCCAAGGGCCTCCCCGGGCGGCGCGGTGACCTCACATGGCCTGGTCACAGCTGCACCCTCGGCACACTCCTGACTCACCGGTTTCTCCTCGGCGGCTGGCTTGCTGGCCTCCCCTGGGGTGTCATTCTTCCCCCCGCCGACAATGCCAGCCCAGGATGACGTCCCAGATTTGTCTTTTCCACCACGACCACTACAACTGTCTGTCTGCGTCGCCATATTCCAGACACTCGCCACAATATCACCACAAAATCTCTTATTTTCAGCTTGACTCGACGAACACTTGCGCCAGTCAGCCGCACTAGCCACAGAGCTGTGTCATATAACCATTATCAACGCGGACAGGTCTATAGGAGCGAGAATATGGAGATAATTCCATGTGCCTCCTCCCATGCGTCCTCCTGCTCCCCTCGGGACAGCATGGTAGAGCCGCGCAGGGGCTGCCGGGCCGCCCCGCTCTCTGCCGCCCTGCACCACACACGCCAAACTCTATTGACGCTACTCACCACACTCTCTAATCGAATTTCACACCATGTCTTCTAATCACACTATTCCATGGTTATAAACTGGTCCAAGTAAGGATTTACATATGGGTGTAGCTTTGTCTAGCCATCCCTTCGCAGCTCTCGAGGCAGATCATGTTTGTGTTGGATAAAGGGAATCCAATTCCCAGTAGGCGCACGGATGCCGCTCCTGATGGAATCTCTTCCGCTATGTCTCAGCCTCTCGATTGTCCATTTTCATAAGAACGTGAAAAAAGGAACATTTTCAGGATATTTGAAAAGGGTTTACCTTGCGAACTTTAATGCGATGTATATTAATGCAGCTGTATTGAAGGGTGGGGGACGGCTGGCCAAACACCCCCGGGCCAGACTGTTCATTAGGCGCGCTATTAAATGTCCCCCTCCAATTTTCATTGTCATTGATTTTACGTTCCGGAATGTGTATGATGATTTTAATTATTCTTATTGAAATGCATCAGGATACAGATCAATGAGAAACACAAACGCTATAAACATAAGGAGTAAAAATAATTTAATGATCTGTAAACTGTCTTTCTAAGTTTACTTCTCATTGACTTCAAGCGCTACCTAGAATCCATATATGATGATAATGAATATTCTTAATGAGCTGTCTGGAATAAGTTCATCAGGCTATAAGTAAAACAGAAATAAGCCATATAAACATAGCTACGAGTAGAAATAAATGAAAGAACCGCAAAATCTCTTTCCAAGTTTCCCTCATTGATTTATGTGCTAGTACTGATACTGTGCTTTGTAATGCACCAAGACAAAAATAAACCAGAAAAAATAAGCCCTTTAAACATATTCATGAGTAACAGTGAAATGGAACTTGGTGGGAATTAATTTCTGGTGGGACTTCCCCCCCCCCCCCAACAACAACGTACAGGAAAGAACGATCGATTTGATATGGGCGTGACAGCAGGATCATGTAGAGCCACTGGGCTGGAGGAATACTGTCACCTTATTCCCGGTATTCTGAATCGCTTAGCTTTCTCACCGTATGACTATTTTCAAGACCACATATATGCTTATATAAGTTCTTAACTGTTTATCCTGTTAATAAGGCAGAAATCTTGCTAATGTCACTAAAACCATAAAAAAAAAACCCCTTTTAAAAACCCTTGTAAATTCAACTAGAGCCTTTTGAAAGTAGTGCAGGTGAGGCCAATTGTGTTTCAGAATAGTTATGGTCCAATATAAGGAGAGACAAAAGGAAAGGACCGGTGACCTCTAGCTTCCACAATTCCTGTTTCTTTTCCTAGTGAAATGAGTAGGACATTTAAAGTCTTGACTGCTCCATCTGATTGATAATAACAACGAACCATGAGTGATCTTAAGGAACAGAAATGAGTGGTTTAAGGGGATATAACAAGGATGACAAGCAAAATCCTCAGGGTCAGTAGTTAGATGAGACAAGAAATAATGGGTTCAAGCTTAATAACGTTCAAAATAAAAGGGAATTAGTGATCAAATAGAGTGGTAGGTGAGTGGAATAGACTCAGTAATCAGGATCGTAATAGGGAGCATTAAAGGACTAGATTAGTTCATGAATGAGGATGTAAGGTGAAAATAGATGTTTCATGTAGTGCTGATGGCTACTAGTACTTTCCCATATTTGTTATAAGGTTTTCATTGGTCCATTTCATCTTTTACTACCAGTTGATGTCTTTCTGAACTATCACTGAAACTATACCAGCCCATTTCATTAACATCACGGAGAAGCCCACAGCAGCAAAGGACCTATATTCTCCTCCATGTACCCCATCAGCCTTGCATTAATAGTACTGACTGATTTATTTATATTTACTTTTTTTTTCAATACTACTTGAGTATAAATATGATGCTGCAGTTGGCTTTACATATCAAGAGAGAGAGAGAGAGAGAGAGAGAGAGAGAGAGAGAGAGAGAGAGAGAGAGAGAGAAACATACACAACTTTTATTAGCTGTCTCATCCATCACATTCCTTCCACATCTTTGCCTGTCTCTACGCTCCACCTGTCAGTCTCAGCAGCACCATCCATTCACTTCCTATTCTTCCAGCCATTTCCTCTATACTTAATAACACTGTCTACATTGCTCACTATCTGCATTGTCTCCTTCATATCCCTCATTTTCAAGTATTACATGTTCAAATACTTTTATCTTTTCCCACATCATACAACTGACATTGTTAGTACATGAATGTTTTGTAGCTCCTGGTATCCAGCACACTCCCCATGCTGGAGTTCAACACCCAGGCTGCCATCAAATTGCCTCTCAGACTTAAAGGTCTCTCTCTTTTATGCCATTTAATTTTCATTTTAAGGAAGGCGTTGATTTATTTTTGAGAAGGTTAAGAAGGCCTCACCTTGAGTGAATGAACTGTGTGAAGAGAGCACCGAATGAGAGAGGAATGACAGTGCAGCAAGCAAGAGTGATTGTGTGTGACAGAGATGAATGGAGGGTGACAGTGGTGAGTGCATGAAAATGACATGGTTTTGTCAACCCAAGGGAGGGCTGTCAGTGCATTTGGTGGGCCAATGGGCATATGGACCGATTTAGAATGCAGGGCACTCCATAGGAAGTACCCTGCATCTGATGTGGTATCAGGATTAAGGTGCAGGATAGGGAACAGTCTCATTATGAAGGGCAGAGGTAAACCAATGGATGCTGTCAGGCCTTACTGTGGCCAGCTGTGCTATGCCTAAGCTCCTGAGGTGTAGTGTGGTGGTCCATGAGACTGTCACTTCCTGCCAGGGACCAACAGGTATAAGAGTGTGAATGATGTGTGTGTATATGAGCGTGTGATGTTTTGTGTGGGCCACCCCATGTGGTATTGCTGGTCTGGTATACTGATTGATAGATTTTTATTTTGTCTCATATCATTCAGCTTCATGCATCTAATCATACCAGTGATTTTCTTCTTCCATTTCCTCACATCTAATTTCAATCCTTCTCTCAATATCATCCTCCATTCAACCACATTCTCTCTTTTCTAAAAATGGCTGGATGTATCAACATAATACACAGATCGCACTTCTTGGCTATCTTTACACACTCCTTACCTATTTGCTGTACACAATATTTAAAAGATGGATGTTTTGCTCTTCAAGTCATCTCCACTTCCTGTATTCCCGCTTTCTACCTCAAGGCTGCTTCCTTGTCCTTCCTGGAATATGCACCATCCCATATCTCCTCTCCAAGTCTGAAGTCTTATCTCTGGGTGTCAATCTTGCTACTTCAGTCAGTCCTATTTCCAGCTGATCCATCTAACTCCCATACCATACATGATGCTTGGAACAGCCACACTCATCTCTCAAACTTCTTCACATTCATGCTACACTCACTCAATTCAGTAACCAGCGAAGTTCCTCAGCTGACTCACTCTTCACTATCACATCATTGACACACACCAGTCACCATGTCGTTGTTAGTACCTGCTCTCAGCCTTATATTCACCATTCTCATGTTTACTAAAAGTTCCTCAATGTAGAAAGTTAACAGATGTGGGTGGCAGAATACATCCATGCATAACTCCTCACATACATTGTTACATCACCCAATCCATATTTTGTTCTTGCACCTACTAATTATGTGCATACTTTTTGTGATATTCATATGTTCTTCATTTATATCAAATTTCTCTAAAACTTTGCATCTGATTTCTTGACCTACTCTATAATGTGCCACCCCCCCAAAAAAAAAAAAAAAAAAAAAAAAAAAAAAAAAAAAAAAAAAAAAAAATTACATACAATATATTTCCATCTTTCAGTTGCCTGCCAATGATTTCATTCATAACAAACATTACTTTCTGCTCTTCTATCCATACATAAATAATTTTGCTATTTACCCAGCATAACACAGCAAAGAAAAGTCTCTATCAATTCCACCATGGCATTTGATTTATAGCTATCCAGTGTGTATCTATTCTTATAATGTTATCCTCCCTTATGCAGCACAGTCACTCTACTCATTTCCTTGGTACACACAACTTGTCTTCACTCTTGTGCATTCTGTACAAATTTCCATCCGGAACTGTTGTCTTTTACATTTACTCTAGTGACAATCTCAAAGCTTACATATATAATATCTTTTTTTCCTTTGAAAGGCTTACTACAAACCTCTTCTGTAACCTTCTCAGACTCACTTGGCACTGTTTCTCTTCCAGTCTCCTTCACACTCTCATTCCTGGTCCCCCAAATAAAAAAAAAATGACAATTTTGCCTTTCAATGCAGGAAAACTTGCAACCAGTTGGGTTTTTGGCCATACAAGCACCATATGAAATGAACCAACTGACTTACTTACACATTATGAACATGAATATGATACTCTCTCCTACATACATCATCTTCCTGATCCATTCCTGTTTCAAATTGCTCTTTCCATCTGATGTCTGACTGGGACCCAGAAATCAGCAGTGCCACTCCATCAAATCATCAGTTTTGTCATGACACATTTCACCTCATCCCAGCCATGCCCAGCACACAGCTTCAGCCCACACCTGCCTTGGATACTTGCTTCACAGTAATTCAATGAAGACCCTTCCTAATTCTGCTCACAATGTCACTGTCCACAGATTATGTCACATATTTTTAAATAGTCCTGCAACATTAACAAACCATATATCAATCCTCATGTTCTTCACTGGCTCTCAAGACTCTCATGTCTTGACAACTTTCTTCCCAACTCTTTTACACTCTCTGTTTCTCACAGCATGTCTTTTTTGTACAAACAAAGAATTATTAATCAAATATAAACAAGCACATAACATCTGTGTTCCCTTGGAAGACTTCTTAAGAAAAGGTGTCACACAATGGACAGATAATGCAACAGCTTTAGTGGCACTAGGTCAGTGAATGACTTGGTACGTGGTACAGTTCAATTCAATTCATTCTGGTCTGCAAGAAGAGTTCTTGATCTACGCCACTCAGCAATATGCCACAAGCCTTGAAACAACCACATCTTATAAGACAACTACAACAGTATGACTTGACTTGAGTTGTAAATGCAGAAATCAGAGGCAGTGTCCCATCACAGGCTTGGATGTACTTGAAAATACAAATCATGAAATGAGTAATGATAAGCTGAATATATGATTCACTAATAAATTGGTATAAGAAAATATTAGTTGTGAGTCCTATTTTCCTTACTTGGATCAGTGATATCACAGACTCAAGTCTCTTGTTCATAACAATTATTCACTAATGATCTCATAAATGCATCTGAGAGCTCACTACAGTCCTTAACAAAATACAGTGACAAGACTTGTTGTCTGATGTGATGGATCACATTGCCACAAACATATGGATATATCTCACTGTCAACTTTCAATGTACCCAAATATTCAACTCTCTGTTAATCAGATTATTACCAGATACCCATGAACCACACTTATAGTATCACCTAGACAATTTCTTTGTTTCCCTTCACGATTAGCAACCTGATTTAAGAAGACACAGACACTAATTATCTCAACTTTCTTACACAAATACACGCACAAGAAGTCAATGAAACTGTTGATGTGACGTGATGGACGGCTTACTTACAAAGCCTTCTACTCACCTATCCTGAACAAAATTAATTAAATTTCTCAAATGTGGAATTTCACCTGTAGAATGGAAAGTCCTTGCAGATGTCAATTGTCAGTGCTTGGTGGAATCTGAGTACAGCATCATCTGTTGTCTCCAAGCCCTTCTTTTTGTTAAAATTGAGCATTTATTGTGAGGTGAGACTTTGTTAATATAATGTATTGAAGGCATTTGGGTTTGCTGTGGTCGCAATTATCCATATATTTCCAGCTATCCTGTTCTTGTATGGCTGACTGCTGGCCTGTAAAGTTCTACCAGGGCTGCTCTGCTATGGACCACATCAGGGTATTGAGTGACAAGTTTCAAGTATCATCTTACAAATAGGGGAGAGAATAAGTAACATATTTTTACACTCACACTTTCTGTTCTATTGCCTCTTTTCAGGAAGATGATCTCTTCTTTCCATCTTCCATCAATTTGTCACCACTTCAGATTACCAAAGCTTTACATTACAGTTTTGCTTTTCCACTGACCCTAAAGCTTACCCAATAATGATTAACTTTTCCTTCCCCATCACTACACTGGCATGCTCAGTTATCATAATAGTGTGTAAATTACCAAGTCTGGCTGCATTCTTCTTTCACATTATTCTGATTTCCATCTCCATAAATGTGAAGTGCATTCTTATACAACCAATACACATTTCTTTAAAAATTTATTGACAAACCGACATTTACACATTCATCTAGTTGCTGTTCTCATGACTGTAAGGCAGCCAGTATCTGATCCTGCCTTTTCAAGATCTCACACTGTGCCACGGCAATATTATTTAACTCCTGGCCAATTCTCCTCAGCGCTCTAATTTTCAAACGTTCTCTTCTCTCTTTGCGTTTCTTATATTCCATCTCAAACTCGTCCTTTTCTTTCACTTGGGCCATGTATTTTTCCATCAGGTTTTGTCTCTTCACTCCAAGTTCAATGTCCTTACCAACACTAGGGGGAAGCACATGCACTTTCACTGAGGATGCATCACTTGCACAAGCTGCTGAAGAGGTAGTCGGCGACTCCTGAGAACTTTGGCTGGGTGTGGACACAGACAAGTTTAATGGCAGTGCTCCTGTGTTTGTGGTGAAGCAGGGATCTTCAGGGAGAAACTCACTCATCATCTGAAATACAACATGCAGCTGTGAACAAGATATTTGCCCTAATCATTGTACACAATCTCATTTCCCTTAATGTGCATGATGGATGGTCAACAGTCAAGAGTGAAATGTATTGCTACAGGGATATAAAACCATCTTGTGAAAAAGGACACACACACACATGCACACACAACAGTGCAACAGTTTGTGCAAAGTTATAAAGTGAAAATTGGGAAACATGAATGGTATAATGTTAGGTGTGTAGAAACAAAAAAAGAAAAAGACAAGGCATGGAAGAAAATGATGAGACAACTGAACAGAAATACTAGAGAAGAATATAGAAAGGCAAGGAATGAATGTAGTATGATAAGAAGAAACTTTGAAAGTGACATAATAAGAAAATGTAAGAAAGAAACCAAACTCTTCTACAGATACATAAAGAGGAGAATAGAACATAGGGATGCCATAAACAAGTTAAAAAGGGAAGGAAGAATTTATGAAGCTACTGAGGAGATGAGTGAACTAATGATTGAGAGTTTTCAATTTGCGTTTACAAAGAAAACTATTTTGTGGCACTGAAAGAGGTATCACAGAATAAGGCAATACAGGAAATAAAAGCAAAGAGACAAGAAATCAAGGAACTGCTGGAAGAGCTGGATGTTAGAAAAGCTGTGGGACCAGATCAAGTAAATGCAGAGAACAAAAAGAAAAACCCATATATATAATTAATAGCTCATTGAGAGAAGGAAAAGTACCAGGGGAGAGGAAAAAGAGCTAACATAGTGCCAATATACAAAGGGGGGAAATAAAATGTAACCATTAAATTATAGATCTTCTATTACCAGAATCTCATCCACTTTATATTTCTGCCAGGAACCATACCAAGTCTTCAAATAGCCAAAAACTCATTAATTAATAGAAAGTGTCAAAATTTTTCAAGATCTAACTCCTCTTGTGACTTCCAGCATCTAGCCAAAAACATCTTCAATAACTTTGCTTCTTTTCCTCTTCTATTTCAACCAGATTACTGCTATTACATTTATCTCTAAAGCTGAACTCTTTGTTCAAACCTTTGTTGGATGATTCAGGGGTTGTTCCTCCCTCTCCTCCACCCTTCGACTACTTCATGCTACCTATTCAAATTCTTCACAATGATGTTTTCCATGCCCTTGCTGGCCTAAACCCTCAGAGGGCTTATGGACCTGATGGGGTCCCTCATATCATTCTCTATAACTGTGCCTCTGTACTTGGACCCTGCCTAGTCAAATTCTTTAAACTTTGTCTGTCAACATCTACCTTTCCTTCTTGGTGGAAGTTTGCCTACATTCAGCCTGTTCCTAAAAAGGGTGACCATTCTAATCCCTCAAACTACCATCCTATTGTTTTAATTTCCTGCCTATCTTTGAGTCTTTGAATCTATTCTCAACAGGAAGATTCTTAAACATCTATTACTTCACAACCTTCTATCTGATCGCCAGTATGGGTTCTGTCAAGCCAGCTCTACTGGTGATCTGGCTTTCCTTACTGAGTCTTGATCATCCTCTTATGGAGATTTTGGTGAAACTTTTACTGTTGCCTTGGACATATCAAAAGCTTTTGATAAAGTCTGGCACAAAGCTTTGATTTCCAAACTACCCTCCTACAGCTTCTATCCTTCTCTCTTTAACTTCATCTCAAGTTTCCTTTCTGACCATTCTATTGTTGCTGTGGTAGACGGTCACTGTTCCTCTCCTAAATCTACCAACAGTGGTGTTCCTCAGGGTTCTGTCCTGTCACCCACTCTCTTCCTGTTATTCATGAATGACCTTCTAAAACAAACTTCTTGTCCTATCCACTCCTATACTGATGATACCACCCTGCACTTTTCCACATCTTTTCCTAAACGTCCAACCCTTCAGGAAGTAAGCAGTTCAAGCAGGGAAGCCACAGAATACCTGACTTCTGATCTCTCTAAAATTTCTGATTGGGAAAGAGCAAACTTGGTATTGTTCAATGCCTCAAACCCTCAATTCCTCCATCTATTAACTCGATACAACCTTTGAGACAACTATCCCCTCTTCTGCAATGACACTCAACTGTCCCCCTTCTAAAATGAACATCCTCAGTCTGTCTTGTTATGATATAAACTGGAAAATTCACATCTCATCTCTAGCTAAAACAACTTCTATGACGTTAGGTGTTCTGAGATGTCTCTGCCAGTTTTTCTCGCCCCCCAGCTGCTAACTCTGTACAAGGGCCTTATCCATCCATGTATGGAGTATGCTTCATACTGCTCTTTTAGACAGAATGAAATCAAAAGTTTTTCGTCTCATCAACTCCTCTCCTAACTAACTGTCTTCAGCCTCTTCCTCATAGCTGCAACGTTGCATCTCTAACTATCTTCAATCATTATTTTCATGCTAACTGCATGCCTCCCCTGCTCCCATGGACTCACTGCACAAGACTTTCTTCTCTCAGCCCTATTCTGTCCACCGCTCTAATGCAAGAGTTAACCAGTATTCTCAGTCATTCATCCCTTTCTCTGGTAAACTCTGGAACTCCCTGCCTGCTTCTGTACTTCCACCTTTCTATGAATTGAACTCCTTTAAGAGGGAGGTTTCAAGACACTTTTCCCTCAATTTTTGACTGCTGCTTCGGACCCTATTTGGGGACTGGCATCTCAGTGGGCCTTTTTTTTTTTAATTGGATTTTTGTTGCTCTTGGCTGGCATCCCTCCTACATAAAAAAAAAAAAAAAAAAAAAAAACTTTTGTGAAATAATAATTCAAGACAAATGGTTGGAATATCTGGAAGATGAAAAGATAATTACAGGAAAGTAATTTGGATTCAGGAAAGGGAGATCCTTTGTCACAAATCTACTGAGCTTCTATACAAGAGTAATAGATGGAGTGCAATAGAGGGTCGGATGGGTTGATGCAGTATACCTGGAGCGAGCGAGAGAGGAAAAAAAAAAAAAAAAAAAAAAAAAAAAAAAAAAAAAAAGCATTTGATAAAGTTCTCCACAAAAGCCTTATGTGGAAGTTAGAGAATAGAAGAGGACTAAAGGGAGCAACATTGAGATGGATGAGAGATTATTTACAAGGGAGGGAAATGAGAACAGTAATCAGAGATGCTAATTCAAGTTGGTGTAGAGTGACAAGTGGGGTACTGCAAGGATCTGTGTTGGCATTTATTATGTTTCAAATATATGTAACTGATATGACAGAGGACTTAATAGTTATATAAACCTGTTCGCTGATGATGCAAAAATAATGAAGATAATGAAGGATGAAAATGACTGCAAAGAGTTATAAAAGTATATTTACAATATACATGCATGGAGCCAAAGATGGAAACTAGAATTTAACACCAGAAAATGACATATGTTGGAAATATGAAAAGCTAAAAAGAAACCTTCATGGCAGTATAAAATGGGAGGAGAAATAATAATGAAAAGTAATGAAGAAAAAGATTTGGAAGTAATGATTCACAACACACTATCACCTGAAAGGCATATAAATGGGATATTCGACTCTACATACAGCTTGTTAACAAACATCAGAGTGGCATTTAACTATTTGGATAAAGAAATGATGAAGAAAATTATAACAGGCATAATACGTCCTAAATTGGAGTACACAGCAGTAGTTTAGGCTCCACATAGAAAAAAAGATATACAGGAACTGGAAAGAATACAGAGGATAGCAACGAAGATGGTACCAGAATTGAAAGACTTAAGCTATGAAGAAAGACTTGAAGAGATGGGATTACCAACACTATGAGAGAAGAGAAAGAGGAGACCTTATAACAATGTACAAATTAGTAAACAATACAGAAAGAATTGACAAAAATAACTTAGTACCATATATGGAGGAGGGAGAGAGACAGACGAGGGGGCATGGGGGAGAAAATAAAGAAGATCAGATGTTCTTCACAATGATGTTTTCCATGCCCTTGCTAGCCTAAACCTTCAGAAGGCTTATGGAACTGATGGGGTCCCTCCTATTGTTCTCCAAAACTGTGCTTCTGTGCTTGCACCTTGCCTAGTTAAACTCTTTCGGCTCTGTCTGTCAACATCTACCATTCTTTCTTGCTGGAAGTCTGCCTACATTCAGCCTGTTCCTTAAAAGGGTGACCATTCTAATCTCTCAAACTACCGTCCTATTGCTTTAATTTCCTGCCTATCTAAAGTTTTTGAATCTATCCTCAACAGGAAGATTCTTAAACATCTATCACTTCACAACCTTCTATCAGATTGCCAGTATGGGTTCCGTCAAGGCCGCTCTACTGGTGATCTTCTGGCTTTCCTTACTGAGTCTTGGTCATCCTCTTTTAGAGATTTTGGTGAAACTTTTGCTGTTGCCTTGGACGTATCAAAAGCTTTTGATAGAGTCTGGCACAAAGCTTTGATTTCCAAACTACCCTCCTACGGCTTCTATCCTTCTCTCTGTAACTTCATCTCAAGTTTCCTTTCTGACTGTTCTATTGTTGCTGCGGTAGATGGTCACTGTTCTCCTAAATCTATTAATAGTGGTGTTCCTCAGGGTTCTGTCTGCCAACCACTCTCTTCTTATTATTCATTAATCATCTTCTAAACCAAACTTCTTGTCCTATCCACTCCTACGCTGATGATACCACCCTGCACTTTTCCGCGTCTTTTCATAGACATCAAACCCTTCAGGAGGTAAACATTTCACGCAGGGAAGCCACAGAACGCTTGACTTCTGACCTTTCTAAAATTTCTGATTGGGGCAGAGCAAACTTGGTATTGTTCAATGCCTCAAAAACTCAATTCCTTCATCTATCAACTCGACACAACCTTCCAGACAACTATCCCCTCTTCTTCAATGACACTCAACTGTCCCCCTCTTCTACACTGAACATCCTCAGTCTGTCCTTTACTTATAATCTGAACTGGAAACTTCACATCTCATCTCTAGCTAAAACAGCTTCTATGAAGTTAGGTGTTCTGAGACGTCTCTGCCAGTTTTTCTCACCCCCCCCAGCTGCTAACTCTGTACAAGGGCCTTATCTGTCCATGTATGGAGTATGCTTCACATGTCTGGGGGTGCTCCACTCATACTGCTCTTCTAGACAGGGTGGAATCAAAAGCTTTTCGTCTCATCAACTCCTCTCCTCTAACTGACTGTCTTCAGCCTCTCTCTCACCGAAACAATGTTGCATATCTAGCTGTCTTCTACCACTATTTTCATGCTAACTGTTCTTCTGATCTTGGTAACTGCATGCCTCCCCTCCTCCTGCGGCCTCACTGCACAAGACTTTCTTCTTTCTCTCACCCCTATTTTGTCCACCTCTCTAACGCAAGAGTTAACCAGTATTCTCAATCATTCATCCCTTTCTCTGGTAAACTCTGGAACTCCCTGCCTGCTTCTGTATTTCCACCTTCCTATGACTTGAATTCCTTCAAGAGGGAGGTTTCAAGACACTTATTCATCAGTTTTTGATTACTGCTTTGACCCTTTTATGGGACTGGCATTTCAGTGGGCATTTTTTTTATTGGATTTTTGTTGCCCGTGGCCAGTGTCCTTCCTACATTAAAAAAAAAAAAAAAAAAAAAAAAAAAAAATTACATCCAAATATTGAAACGTCACTGCTATTTGCTTTGTTTCTTTCCCACCAAAAGGAGCCATTTTCTAGTACAGTAAAATCCCTCTTATCCGGCATTCGAGTATCCGGCAGCTTCAAGTATCCAGCACATTTTTCCCCGAGCCTTAAAATCAATACAAAATCAATGTGTACTCATAAAATCAATTAAAATTCCCGCGCAAGGCATACTTTGTCCCTTCGCCACCAGAGCGCACTGCTTTGCGCCATCCGCAGCCCACTGCACTGTGTTTACTCAGTGACTCAGTCCCCTGTGTGCACTGTTTATCGCCTGACGCCTTCATCATGCCTAAAGTTGTAGAAAAGAGGAAGCGTGTTGTGCTTACACTTAAGCAGCTGATCAGATCAGCTGCTGATTAAGATCAGGTGATCTTTGTTATGGTAAGATGCGTGAGTGTAGGGTGGTGATTGTGGACATAATTTCACTTCTATTCAAGTATCCGGCATGTCGGCGGTCCCGTTGATGCCGGATAAGAGGAATTTTACTGTACTGGATTACTTTCAAATCTAATTCATGATGAGCCAAGAGCAAAATGGAATAAAGAAAATACTACAAGCAGAGCTATTCCTGTTGCTGTCAGAGGAAAGCATCAAGACATCCCAAAAAAAAGAAACTGGCTTCTCTTCCACTTCTCCCACTATTATTTTTTTTTTTTAATTTATTGAGGCTTTTTTATCAATTTTTTTCTCTTGTCTGATCTCCCTGACACATAAAAGTCTTGCTGTGTGTGATGACTTCAGACGGACACTCAGACTATTAATGGTGACAAACAATGGGAGGAAAATATCACCACGGCCAACAAAAAATGCTGCTGGAGAGATTAAATTACAGAAATTATCTGAATAAACTGAAAAGATAAACAGCAAACCAGGAAATTATCAGAAGTGATGATTATCCTCTTAAAAGTCCTACAACACACATAACCAGCAACAAGGCATTACACATTCCAACACAACCACCCTTAACTAAAATCCTCAAATTGTTGTCCCTCTTTAAAAATAACCTTGGTCCTGCATTTACCAATACACCTAATTAATTAAAGAAATCTGCAACATTTAAAAAAATAAGAATGGTAAAAAACAGAACAAAAAGCTGTAACTGCATGACCTGATGAGTCTTACACACTTTAAGCTACCATGCAATTTTTTTGTTGCCTATCCACTTGGTAACTCCAGAGTTCCTCCGTGAAAGGGCAGAACTGTGGGACTTAAACTCTGTAAGAACTCTGTATTACCCTCTCTTGACTGTCTGATCACCTTGAGAAATCACAAAAAAAAAAAAATAAATAAATAAAATAAAATAAATAAATAAATAAAATAAATAAAAAAATAAAATAAAAAATAAATAAGTAAATAATAAAAAAGTAAAAAAATAAATAAAAAATAAAATAAATAAATAAATAAATAAATAAAATAATAAATAAATAAATAAATAAATTTGATGTAAAAAATAAGATGAATAAAAAATAAAAATGAAATAAGTAAATGATAAATAATCAATCAATTGATTTGATTGATGGCACTGCAATATCATGGTCAAGTGTTGCTATTGCAAATTGTTCAAAGCAGCAAAGATGGCAGGTTAAAATATTGATACTAAAGAATAAAATTATGGCATTGTAAAAAAAAAAAAAAAGCACTTAAAATGTGAATATATGAAAGGAAATGGGATAAACCAACAGAAACTTAAGTGCTACAAATTCACGGGGTGGTATTTCAATGTGTGAGAAAGTGAAGAGGCATCAACCTCACTGAGCCACAACAGTAAGTCTGGCATTGTTCACTCTTTTCCCAAGGCACAGACCCCACTGACCCAGGTCCAGGGCCCAGTGTTTTTCATTATATGTTTTCCTCACTTGCCTCCAGGTCCTCCCGGTGCAAAGGTAAAGTTCCACCTAAGACCAAAGTACTGGTAAAAATAATCAAAAGAAAAATATTTCTTGACATGAAATCTTCTCCACAGACATGAAGACCTCATGACTGGGGGGGAAAGAGCCCTCCCTCCAAGTATCTGCAAGATGCAGAACATCCCATTCTCACCACGATGGAAGAGGTATCGCTCCCACAGCTCAATCAGACTGGGACACTCCACCAGGAAGTGCCACACTGTAAGGGGACCAAGCAATCATCATAGTAAGGTTGTGTTTCCCGAGACATGAGGCAGCCATGTGTGAGACAGGTGTGACCTGTCTGGAGACAGTTCTGAGCAGGACATGGACATATGTCCACAGATGGAAAGCAAAAGAGGTTATTTTTCCCATCTTAGTGGCGGCAACCTAAGCCTCCCACCTACCCTGCCAACTGGCAAGAACTGCCACCCATGTAGAGGAGTACATGTCATGATATGGAAAGTGGCTGAAAGGAGCAACCAGGGTTGCTGCCTCTTTAGCCAGCCTGTCAGGCTTCTCATTCCCTGTAACTCTCACATGTGCCAGGACCCAGCAAAACCCAGTATGGTAGTCTCTACACTGGAAAAGGTAGGGCCACTCAAGAACTGATAAAATAAGAGGATGAAGGGAAAAACAACTAAAATGTTCCACAGCAGAAAGAACACTACAAGTCGCTAAAAATTGTAAAAGATGAGACGGGAAGAGTAAAGCTTAAAGTCAGAATAATGTCTGCCATAAAAACAGAAGCAACAATAGGGAGGCTACTGCCTCCACAGAATGAAGGGAAGATATCATATCTGACTTCGGACTCAGATTTTGAGCCGTCTGTAGATACAGGGATGGAGTCAGAATGTGTGGAACAATGTTCTAAGAATAATGCATAGGATTCAAAATCCAGTAACAAGTCCTTATTAGGAATAATAGAGCTGCAGACAGAAATGAGTGAGAATTGTCAGTAACCATCACTAGGAAACCAATAGGGATATACAGAAAGGGAAGGTACATTTTAATGTGTCACCACAGCAGATGCAACTCTGAAAATTAAAGGTTTATGGAAATTCTGGTGGGACACATATAGTTGGAAATGTGAATTGCAGAAGACTGATACACAAGAAACTCACTCATGAAGATGTTGAACTCAGTACTAGCACCTCAATAACAAGGACTGGCAATGCAAATCTAATGGATGGACACCAGCATCCACCAGTAAGTGAGGAATTGGGGATGAGTGGAATGCACCACTTGCCAAACTCTGGTATGGTGCACCAAGTCCAATGCACAAAGCTGAAGGTGAGCATCTCAAGTCATGCAGCTGTCAAAAATGTCTCAGGAAATGAGTCTCCTCCACACAAGAGATTCTTCTGTCATAGAGAGACTAGTCTGCATCAGGGTGAACACCACGAAGGTGGCAGAAGTGTAAAGCCACAATCTTTGAAATGAAATCAATGAGAAAACCTATTAATTGCTAACTATAACTTCCTCTCAATCAATGACATCCACACTGCAGAAAAGGAGATTGACAAGTCATTGATATATAAGCTACCATGAACTCCATCTGGAAGCACACCGATGACACTGTTTATAGCCATAGCGAAAAGTGTGACACTAAGTATACTTACCAGACAGAGTGGCCCAAATCTGCACCCGTAAAAAAACTGAGATAAAAACTGTTGTATAAAAATAAGGAGTCGGCCATGGAGACCAAACTTAAACAGACTTAATTAAAATGCTGTGGCATGTTGTTGGAAAAGTTAAGAAATGTTAGGCTTATGTGGTACTTGGAGTGAGGCAATTACCTGTTGCCTGTTCAATAAGCCTTCTGAAAAATGCAGTCTATGTCTGATGCTCTTATGTCTTCAAAACGTATTTGTGAACTTTCACATGTGAATGACACTATGTGTCAAATGCTTTCTCTAAATAAAAAAAATATTGACACATAATGTCACATGCTTTCTCTAAATAAAAAAATATTGACACATTGTGTCGTTCACATGTGAAAGTTCACAAATATATTTTGAAGACATAAGAGCATCAGACGTAGACTGCACTTTTCAGAAGGCATATTGAACAGGCAACAAGTAATTGCCTTGTTCCAAGTACCACATAAGCCTGACATTTCCTATTTTTTCCAACAACTTACAAATGCAAGTGGTTAAAGAAATAGGCTGATAACTGGTCACCAACTGATGATCCTTTCCAGGCTTTGGGATGGAGATAATTACAGCAACACCCTAAGAAAAGGGAGAGTCATCAATATTCTAAATAAAGTTGAAGAGGTCAACAGAAAGGAATGAGCCTTATCAGACACTTTGTGTAAAAAAGGCATATGGGATGTCATCAGTCCATGGTGACAAAATGGGAAAGGGGACATTAATAACTTCAACCCCAGTGGATGCAAAGTTAACTCCATGAGAATCAAAATGGTGACGATGGAGTGCCATAAGTGAATTAGGATCCTTCCTGAAACTAGAAAAGTGATCTGTAAATATGTCAACAACTGCCTTGGGATCAGCTACTGTCTCAACATGCAGCATGAGACAATACAGGAGTAGGAAGCAAAAACTTTCCAGAAATGTTGGAAACTGTTCCACACTTGTGTGAGTGAGGTCTTCTGAGCTGTAATCGAGGAGACATATAGTAGTCTTTCCAAGAAGTTTGTTGTGCATTCTATAAGACCCACTGAGCATGAACCCACACCTGTTGGAAGACATCAATGCACTGGGGGTCTCCATGATGTCAGCAAAGATGAGAGAAAGCAGCACACTTTGCCCTTACAGCAATGGAGCAACCACTGTTTCACCAATGGACTGGATGTTTGAGAAAACAACCAGACTTCCTATGGACAGACTGGAGAGCAAGAGATTGTAATATATCAGTAAAATAACTCACAGCCTCGTCAGAGCTATCAAAGTCAGCCAATGAATGATTAAGTGAAGTGAATTTAGTAAAAAAGCTGCCAATCAGCCCTATCTAAATGCTACCAGGGAATATGGGACATATGGTTCAGACTCTGTCAATTCCATTACTATTAAATGAAAGTGGTCGCTGCCATACAAATCTGGTAAAATATGCCAATTAAAAACTGAAAGAGCATTAGGAGAACTGAGAGAAGTATTAGTGGCTGTAAAAGTACCAGTTTGGCTAAGGAAATCTATTGTATACCTTGAATTTAAAAACCCCAACTCCTCGTCCTCTATAAAAGAAGCAAGTAAAACACCTCTGGATTTTTAATGTCCTTTCACCCCCCCAGTAGGTGGTGACAATTAAAATCTCCAAGCAAGAGAAAATGAGAGGGAAAGTCCCTCATGAGATAGTTAAGATTGTCCCTCTCAACAGGAACATCAGGCAGAAGATAGATGCTACATATTAAATAAAACCAGTTTAATAAGAATTTGACTGTAACAGCCTGTTGGGGAGTTTGCAGTTTGAGACTAGTACAAGGTATATCACTGTGAAGCAGAAATGCAGTGTCACTGTGGTGGCCTTGCCCTAAATTAAAATAAGAATAAAGTGCACAATATCTGGAAGGAGTGGGAGGAACTATGTCTCCCACCATTGTCTCTTGGAGACACACACATACTGGAGAGAAATGTGACAGAAGACTCAGCTCCTTTGGGAGGCACACAGACCATGACAATCTGAATGAGAAGATTTTCAGGGAAGCCCCAGAGAGGAGCTTCTCCTTGCCAGCCTGACTACTCAAGAGGTGAGGCTCATCTAGTTCTGCATCACTTGCAGAGGCAGAAACCTGAAACTGAGCACCTGGTGCAGTGATAGAAACCTGCACATGGGTCTCTAAAACTCCTGAAAAGACGAGAGTGGGAGGATTCCTCGAGACAGAAATAAATAAATAAACTACCTATCTACTCATATACCAGGCCAGCAATCACACACAGGGTGGCCCAAACAAAGCCCAGCATACTTACATACACATGTCACATCATCAGCCCTGTCAGACCCTGGTGGAAACAGACAAATTAATAAAAAAAAAAAAAAAGAAAAAAAAAGAAATAAAAGATAATAATAATAAATAAATAAATAAATAAATAAATAAAATAATAAAATAAAATAAATAAACAAATAAATAAAATAATAAAATAAAATGTTTTTTTCTAAGCATGCAAAAGCTAAAGTAACACCAGAACTTCACTGCAACACTTACGTCTAAGTACTCCCATGGCAGCTTTCCAGGGTTGGGATCTTTTCTTAATCTCTTGTATGTTCCCAACAAATTGTTCCACTTGCGGCGAATCCTCTCCACCGAATAGTTGTAGCCATGCTTGGTGAACTCATCATGCAGGTCTCGGTAGATCTGGTGGCGGGACCGGTGGTTGGTGGACAGCTCTCGGTAGCGCCTCCTGATCCCATTGATCAGCAGCACTGTGGCTTCGTGGCTGAATTCAATGTCCTCTGTCACCATGAAATAAAGTGAGGGTTGTAGACAAAAGAAGGTTAAGTAAGGTAGCATTAACCCTTTCACTGCAACATGGAACAGTTGACAGCACTAGAGACAAAGCATGAGATCTTTACGAGCATCTACAAGAAAGAAGGGGATTAAAAACAAAATGTTTTGCAATTTATAACCAGTTTAATTATTGGAGATGGTTGTAGAACAAGTACAGTAAAATCCCTCTCGTCTGGCAATCGAGTATCCGGGACATTTTTCCATGAGCCTTAAAATCAATAAAAAATCAATGTGTACTCATAAAAACGATTAAAATTCCCGCACGAGGCATACTTTGTCCCCTTGCCACCAGAGCGCACTGCTTCGCGCCACCCGCGGCCCACTGCACTGTGTTTACTCAGTGACTCAGTCCCGCATGTGCACTGTTTATCGCCTGACGCCTTCATCATGCCTAAAGTTGTAGAAAAGAGAAAGCGTGTTGTGCTTACACTTAAGCAGCTGACCAGATCAGCAGCTGATTAAGATCAGTTGATCTTTGTTATGGTAAGATGCGTGAGTGTAGGGTGGTGATTGTGGACATAATTTCACTTCTATTCAAGTATCCGGCATGTCGGCGGTCCCATTGATGCCGGATAAGAGGGATTTTACTGTAAAGACATCTCAGAGTAGTTTGTATTTAAGGAAAGATGTACCAAATAGCAGTGAAAGGGTTAAAATATGTATGTTTTTTTTTCAAGTTTTTAATGCCTAATGATAAGATGAAATACATAAAAAAATGCTTAAAATGTACAAAATATACTTAAGGGGATTGTTGATATTGTCAGATGCAGTTTTATGGTAATATTTCCTTAAAACATTGTTTCTAAAGGACTGTGTGTGCATATGTATGTATGAACATAAATATAAATGCCAAGTGTGACTGACCCTCACATGTCAGACTGCAGCTGTTTAATGCATGCATTTAAAGTACTTTTTTATTCCAAATTTTTGCATTTCAATCAACAGGTACATTACTGAGTTTTAACTTGCAAGCTGTAGTCAATAAATATAAATTCACCTACACATTTGACAGAACTACATATACATAGAGAAAGCATATATAACCATTTCTTTGCAAATGTGCTTATTTGCTTTATATATTTATTTATTTATCTATTTTCTTTTGCTACACATGATACACTATCCAGGCACTTGTCAAAGATTTACATACTAATAATGCATGATATCAGATGGGCTAGTGCACCAATATGGTGTGGTTTCTGCTGGGCACCTGGGTTGTCAAACCTGGGTACCAGGAAGCTCAGCAGGTGAGAGGATCAGGTAAGAACAATAGCAATAAAAATAAGTTACCTGTCATTATCGATCAGCTTTAGTTTTCAATACTTATAGACACCTCAGATAACACATATAGGTATGTCTCTTTGGTTAAAAAAAAAGTTTGAGGTGGGACTGGAGAGAACAGACAGTGGTTAAATGCTAGATCATTTGACAATGTCCCTCCTGATTATGAGTTTACATGTCTGGCTAGATCTAGCTTTGAAAATCCCCTCACTGTCACACAGACAAAAAACTGATGGACACCAATTAGCGTGACTGGAAATCCATGGGGCTTTGCACCCTCTCTTGATCAGTGTTAGGTAATATTTGCTTTCTTCACCCAAAAACTCCAGCAGTTTTTCACCAAGACCCCAAGCGTATGGTACACTGGGAAGATTAGATGATGAGAAATGAAGGTATTATATGAAACTAGATATGCTGATAAACTGTTGTGGACACAAACATCTTTGGTGTGGAGGTTGAGGGGCTGCTGCTCTGCTTGGCCTGGCCCTGTGTTCTGTAACAGAGTTTTCTTCTGCAATATAACTAAGTAAACTGAACACTAACACAAACACCAGCGAGCTGAAAGGCACCAGTATCTGCAGGGTAGCATGAGGGCCGTGACCCCGTGACAGCTGTGCAGGAGGGCAGGTTGTGATAGGAGGGGCATGCCATGCCTCACCTGGGTCACCTTTACCTAACACTCATACCACAAACCCATTCAGCCTGCAAGTGACAGTCCCTGTATAACAAGATTAATGCACACCTATGTCTACCAACCCTGCCATACCAGAAAATGCCATTTCATTTACACTCTTACTAACAACCTGACATAACAACCCCATGAGAACCAACAGCCACAACCCACAAACACCTGTCACCACCACAGCACGGGCCTCACACAGATGACACCCCGAGGAAACACGGCAACAAGAGGATGAGGGTGGCGCCTCTACACTCACACTGACCACCACCACCACCATCACCGCTTCTCCGCACCTCTCCTACCCTCCTCGTCTACGGGGTAGGCGAGGGTCCTGGTGCCATCAGCTGTCACCTCGATGGTCTGGAAGGCAGCAATGTCCCCAGTTCGAAACCCCGCCATGGCCTGGGTGTCTCCCCTGCAGCCACAAATCCGGGTGGAGGCAAAGCGTTCACAGCGAGTCTGAGTCTGGCAGGGCAGTGGTGGTGGTGGTGTGACTGTGCTGCTGAAAGCCTTTGTAACAGGGCTGACTTGTGTGGTTTTTGACCGTTTTGTGTCTTTACTGTTTGTCTGTATGTATTCACTGGGTTCTATTCTTTATTTCCTCTTCCTTATCTAACAAAAATCATGTGCAGTAGTACCTTTTATTGAGAGTATAATCGGTTGGTAAGGACTCGTAACCAAATTAATTTTCCCTATAAGAATTAAACGTCCTGTCCATTCCATCAACCACGAAATATTCATATAAAAAATAATTTCAAACGTTATTATGTATACAAATTATTGTCCTAAAGTAAATCGAAAGATTGATAGATTTATTGTTGTATATAAAAGTATAACTGAGGAGGGCGGAACCTGCCAGCCTCGCCCTGTAAAATATTTACTAAACCTAGTAATGAGTGGACACTCCATGACATGGTGCTACAGTGTGTGGCCCTTTGGTGCAGCAAACACTGTACAAGACACACCAGGAACACTGATGACCTCTAACAAATAGTTAAATCCCGGTCTGAGCCGCATTGCCACCACGTCCTGCTGAGACGCAGTCTCCCATTATTAAGTGTAATCACTGTTCTGGGAGACAGTCGCATAATGAGAGCTGCTGAGACTACCACTGTAACAGCAATGCGCCAACTGAACACTTATATTGCTATTTACATAATGCTTAACTCTACTCTTAACATAGCTTTGAGTGTACTCTGAACCAGGGTCCACTGTGCCGTTCTGAAGGGCACGCTGGACAAGGCTGTCTGTCTAGCTTTTTCATTAAGCTGATGCCCGCATGACAAGGCACCCTTGCGGAAGTGGACCTTCGCTGCAGTACCCTCCAGGGTGTGGGTGAGGTCGAGACACTTATTTAATACATCACAGTCAGTGGGAGAAGTAGACAGGAGTGCATACAAGGCAGCCTGACTGTCAACAAAGAAATATACATCTTTATGGAGAGGAAAAACACCCTCCAGAATGACACACAGGTATGCTCTAGTGGAGGATAAGTGGGCAGAAAGTCGCCTGGACACCTCGGTGTCTATATATACGTACTGACTGGGGAAATGTATTCAGGGATGAACAGCCCACACCTTAACTTGCTGCCGTCGACTGACCCGTTACAGTAAACATGAACGGCCTGGATATGGGGGTATTGGGACTATTTAGTCTTGTAACACATGGGGAGCCTATCATTTTTGGGCCAAGGCAGGGTGTAAATGTCAACACTAACATAGCTGGGGTTCCGCGTGGGCTGGATGATGACTGAATGACTTCCAGGCATGCCTTTGCCACACCTACACGCGTTGGTTCTTGATATACGTTAGCAGGGAGCCCTTGTGTTGCGATACTGGGAGTTCAGGGAACGCTCAAGAAAGGGAGAACCAGTATAAATTATGCGGCTAAAGTTGCGACACGTAGTTTTCTGTATTCTACACACAAAACTTGGCACGGCAGCTCTGCCCTGAGGATCTCAGTTTTGGACATACTAAAATTATCCGCATGGCATAATTCTGAATAACCTCTAGTGAGTGAAGCTGGGTGGCATTAACTGCACCAAGAAAGGGGCAGCAGTGATCTGATAACTGAAATATAGAACATTTTAAGGACTGGAATCACAGTTCCCAGATCCGTGTTGGCCAGCGTTACATATGCTAATTTCAGTTATATATAGATCTTGAAATGAAAACTCACAATATAGCAGAGTTTGCATTAAGAAAATTCCACCCAAAAAATCCCCCTCTCCCCAAAAAAACTTTTTTTTTTTTATATTTTACTTATCAAAATTAAGTTTTATATCATATTGATAATTAAGTTCTATATATGTACATATATATAAAAAAAAATCTAAACATAGTCAAGTCTGACCCGTTAATTTCCTGTAAAGCACAAGTTAACACAAGCTTTGTCCAACCGGGCCAACCTACATCAGCATGACCTAAAGAAGTGTGTGTTCTTCATTGAGGGAGTGTCAAAATCTTTCAAGATCTATCTCCCCGTGTAAAAGCTGGCACCTAGCCAAAAACATCTCCAATAACTTTGCTTCTTCATCTCTCCTTTCTTTATGGCACCACTACCATCTCATCTATTTCTAAAGCTGAACTCTTCACTCAAACCTTTGCTAAAAACTCTACCTTGAATGATTCAGGGTTTGTTCCTCCCTCTCCTCCACCTTCTGACTACTTTATGCTACCTATTAAAATCTTTCGCAATTATGTTTTCCATGCCCTCGCTAGCCTTAACCCTCAGCAAGCTTACTAACATGATGGGGTCCCTCCCATTGTTCTCCGAAACTGTGCCTCTGTGTTTGCGCCCTGCCTAGTCAAACTCTTTCAAATCTGTCTATCAACATAGACAGTGGACGGCTTCTATCCTTCTCTCTGTAACTTCATCTCAAGTTTCCTTTTTGACCGTTCTATTGCTGCTGTGGTAGACGGTCACAATTCCTCTCCTAAATCTATTAACAGTGGTGTTTCTGTCCTGTCACCCACTCTCTTCTTATTATTCATTAATGATCTTCTAAACCAAACTTCTTGTCCTATCCACTTCTACGCTGATGATACCACCCTGCACTTTTCCACGTCTTTTCATAGACGTCCAACCCTTCAGGAGGTAAACATTTCATGCAGGGAAGCCACAGAACGCTTGACTTCTGATGTTTCTAAAATTTCTGATTGGGGCAGAGCAAACTTGGTATTGTTCAATGCCTCAAAAACTCAATTCCTCCATCTATCAACTCGACATAACCTTCCAGACAACTATCCCCTCTTCTTCATTGACACTCAACTGTCCCCCTCTTCTACACTGAACATCCTCGGTCTGTCCTTTACTTATAATCTGAACTGGAAACTTCACATCTCATCTCTAGCTAAAACAGCTTCTATGAAGTTAGGTGTTCTGAGACGTCTCCGCCAGTTTTTCTCACCCCCCCCAGCTGCTAACTCTGTACAAGGGGCTTATCC
>NC_087168.1:4080000-4085000 GCF_035594125.1 Scylla paramamosain
GTGAAACTATACCTAACTAGAGTCAAGAAAACATCAATCTTCACTGGGCTGCTCCCGTCAGGTGTTGCCACTGCGGATCAACCCTCGCAAACGCCCTCAGTCTTCTGCGCCATCCCCCCCCCCCTTCAAGACACATCAATTACAAGCATGTCTTCCTTCACTGCACCCATAACCAGTCCCCCAGGTCTCCCTCTCTTTCTCCTGCCGGGTTGATCCATCTCCAGCTCCTGTGTGACACTCGCGCGCTTAATAAATGTTATGTATGCATGTATGTATGTATGTATGTATGTATGTATGTACGTATGTATGTATGTATGTATGTATGCTCACTGTCCACCCAAGGAAAGTCAGTGGAGCAGTGATTATGCATCACTTATTCTATATTTCGTCTTTTTTTCTATTTTACTCTACCACTAATATTGATGAGACTATTTGATTTGCTTATCTATTATCATTTTTAATACAAGAAGGTTTGGCCAAGGGCAACTGAAACGCCTGTAAAAAAAAAAAAAAGCCAGACCCTAAAGGAGACCGTGGAAATAGCAGCAGCAGCAGCAGCAGCAGCAGCAGTAGTAGTAGTAGTAGTAGTAGTAGTAGTAGTAGTAGTAGTAGTAGTAGTAGTAGAAGTAGTTGTATTAGTAGTAGTAGTAGTAGTAGTAGTAGTAGTAGTAGTAGTAGTAGTAGTAGCAGTGGTAGTAGTGGTAGTAGAGAAGGTTTAAGGACTGGAAAACTGGATACTTCAGATCTCATCTCTAGCTAAGACAGCTTCTATGAAGTTAAGTGATATGAGTCGTCTCCGCCAGTTTTTCTCACTCCCCAGCTGTTAGCTCTGTACAGGGGCCTTATTCGTCTATGTATGGAGTATGCTTCATATGTACAAGGGCTCACACTGCTTTGCTAAACAGGGTGGAATTAAATAGCTTTTCGTCTTATCAACTCCTCTCCTCTGACTGTCCACAGCCTCTTTCTCATCGCCGCAATGTTGCATCTCTTGCTATCTTCTACTGCTATTTTAACGCTAATTACTCTTCTAATCTTGCTAACTACATGTATATCTCCTCCCGAGGCCCCGCTGCACAAGATTTTCTTCTTTCTTTCATCCCTACTCTGTCCACCTCTCTAATGCAAGAGTTAACCCATTCTCAATCATTAATCCCTTTTTCAGATCTGGAACTCCCTGGCTGCTTTTTTATTTCCTCCTTCCTATGACTTGAACTCTTTCATCAAGAGGGAGGTTTCAAGACTTATCCTCCAATTTTTACCGATCCTTTTTGACCTCTTTAGAGACTGGCGCTCTCAGCGGGCATTTTTTCGCACTTTTTGCTGCTGTTTGCCAGTGCCCTCTTACATATAAAAACAGTTGTTATATAAAATATAAATCCCATTTTTGAAGAGCACTTCTTGTGTTATCAACAAATTATTTCCAGCCACCCACACAGAGTCCATAATCTCATATATTGGTCGGACATACGCGTAAGCACAGGGAGCCCTCACGCGTATTCTCAAACGCCATGCACTCCCATATGTATTACGTCCAAGTCCATAGAGATGATTAGTCGGATTCTCGAGAGTGGTCAATACTTGTTAAACTATCACTACAATCATGAAAACATCCTTGAATATCCCAATAATTTCTACCACGTACTACCTAGAGCCTGTTGAAATTATATTTACTTTCAGCCTTCATATGTAGTGTTTCCAAAGGCTACATAAACGTCACTTATCACGGAACACTCAAGTTCTACAGCCTGAAACACTTTGTCGTCTCACGAGAAGCACTGCACTACTTAGCAACGGCTGTGCTTGTTTTGCGTTAACACAACACTGTAAGGAATGTTTGCATTTACATGTACACACGGGAGGAGAGAGAGAGAGAGAGAGAGAGAGAGAGAGAGAGAGAGAGAGAGAGAGAGAGAGAGAGAGAGAGAGAGAGAGAGAGAGAGAGACCCCCGCTCATTATGCTTCTAAAACGATCCTTATACCATACAAAAAAGAAAAAAAAAAGATAAAAATGGAAGAAAAAAAAGTTGACCAGTCTGACTTCTTCACCTCCTTTGGTAGATCAGCGATGCACGTGGCGGCAACAGTGTGCGTGTGGGCGTGCGTATGGGCGGTGGCGGCGGGCGACATCTGTGACAGGCGGGACAGGAGGACAGAGCGGCGCTGGAAGGGAGACATAGGAGACCTGAACACCGCGCCAGGAGGACCGCGAGACCGTCTGCAGGTGAGTCACGGCATCTTGTCAAGAGTCAATCAGTCACAGAAGTCAGCCCCGCATTCAGAAACACTTTGCTCTCTCACCACGACTATTTTCAAAGGCCACAGAGAAGATTAGGCAGGTGATAATGTAGAAATTTTGTTCATCTGTTACTAGAACCATAAAAAAATCACCCTTGAAATCCCATGTAACTTTAACTGAAGCCTTTTGAATGTAGTGGAGCTGTGGCATACAAGTGTTTCAGAATATGGTCCTGGCCCGTATTCTGGAACACTGCTCTCTCATCACGACTATTTTCAAAGGCCACAGAGATGATTAGCCGTGTTCCCAAGAGTGTTTCTTCTGTTAACACTGTAGAAATCTTGTTAATCTGTCACTAGAACTATAAAAACGCCCTTATAAACCCGTGTAACTTCAACTAGAGCCTTTTGAATGTGGTGGAGGTGCTGCCAGAAGCGTTCCAGAATGGTCCTTGGTGAGTTACAGTAGTATCTCCTCGATGTGCTTTGTGATCTGCTGCTGTGACGCCTTGATGCTCTTTGCTGCCGTGGCTGCTCTTGTGTTAACATTTTGAGCACTGTGAGAAATGTTTGCATGGGCACAGGGGAGAGAGAGAGAGAGAGAGAGAGAGAGAGAGAGAGAGAGAGAGAGAGAGAGAGAGAGAGAGAGAGAGAGAGAGAGAGAGAGAGAGAGTAGTACATATATGAAGAAAAAAAAAGTGGTTATGAAAAACAATAATAATAAGTTAGACGTAAAAAACAAGGGATTATAAAAAAAAAAGAAGTTAAGCAGTTGAAAGGTTAAATGAAGCAGTACACACACACACACACACACACACACACACAAGAAAAGTAATGATGAAAAAAAAGGATTAGTGGCAAACATATATGCATAAAAAAAAGAAAAACTGTAGATGATTATGTAAAAAAAAGTTTGGCAGTAAAAAGAGTTAAAATGAACCTGTCAGTTGATCAAGGTATCAATGAGTCAATCACTCAGTCAAACAATCAATCAGTTCACTCATTCAGCTAATCAGAGCGTCCATTAGGATACACGTCCCTGAGCACAGTTCCCTCAGCCACACGTGTAGCACTCAACTTTCCTCGCCACCCGGCAAGACGCAGTTGTCCATGTAGAGGAAAAGAAGAAGAAGAAGAAAAAAAAAAATGTTGGTAATTATGATATGAAAAAAAAAAAAAGTTTAGCACAGTTTCGTCAGTCTCACTCGCCTCACCTTCCCTTCCTCCTCTTCCCCGCAGCTCCACCACCGCGTGCGTCGCTTCCTCAGCTTCCCCACCGGCTCAGTGCTCACCGTCACGCCCAAGCTGACCATTCCCTTCGTGGACGAGTTGGATGGATATATCAGTGAGTGACGCTGCTCTTTTGTACTTCATCATCGTCGTCACTATCATTATTATTGCCGTTATTATCATTGTTATCGTTGTCGTTATCATTATTATTGTCATTATTATCATTATCATTATTATTGTCGTTATTATCATTGTTATCGTTGTCAATATCATTATTGTTGATATTATCATAGTTATCGTTGTCAATATTATTATCATCATCATTATTATCATCATTATCGCTGTTATTATCATCATTATCACATTATTATTATTATAATCATCGTCATCATCATTACCATCATTACCATCATCATCACCACCAGCCTCTCAGATTCAGCAGCGCAGCATGGGAGTGCAGGCTTACATTTTGAAGCGGCCAGGGCTGCCACTACACTACTTCCCCAGCGCCACAGGGGACATCAAGTTCTCAAGGCGAGGAGGCAAACATCGAAGCAAACATTTCCTCACTAGAACCATTTCATTCATTTGTTTGTACACATTCTTGAGAGACTGGCGTTAGTTGATATTTCTCTTCTTCTCTTAGGCTACGGAATGGGTTATCGGTGGTGAAGACTGAAATTGATATAAAAACATAAGTGAAGCTGCACGAAGCCACCACACCTACACGTGGCAGTCCCTGCATGAAACATAATCATCCTCATCTATGAGTCTATTTAACCTTTTAAAGCTGCCTAATGACTCAGCACCAACAACCTGATCACCGAGTCTATTCCATTCCATACAACCTGACGCTATCACTGTCGCGTGGCAGCGGGGGCGCAGCTGTACGCATTCCCCATCGACCTGCAGCTGCCTAACGGTACGCTGAGGCTGAGGACGAACTACGAGTACGAGTATGACGAGGAGCAGGAGGAGTACTCGTACATGCCCATGAGCCAGAGCACCTACAGTAGCTACGCCACCCACAGCCGCTACGCACGCGCCATCGACCACCAGAGGGCAGCCGGCTTCAACTTCCTGCAGGAACTCATGGACGCGTGAGTACCGGCCAGGGGCGTGCTGGGAAGTGAGCGCCGCGACGGTGGAAGCTGAGGTGCCACCCAAGGGAAGGGTTCAGATGAGATAGATAGATAGATAGATAGAGAGAGAGAGAGAGAGAGAGAGAGAGAGAGAGAGAGAGAGAGAGAGAGAGAGAGAGAGAGAGAGAGAGAGAGAGAGAGAGTTTAGTGTTATGACAACGCGTACTGTTATGGTTCAGTGTTACTATTGCCTAACGATGACATCTCATTGAAATATGAGAAGAAGAAAAAGAAGAAGATGAAGAAGAAGAAGAAGAAGAAGAAGAAGAAGAAGAAGAAGAAGAACAACAACAACAACAACAACAACAACAACAACAACAAAGAAGAAAAAGAAAAGTTCAAATGAGCCACCAGGTTCTTGTCTGTTTGTATTTACTCGTCTGTATAACT
>NC_087168.1:4087500-4097500 GCF_035594125.1 Scylla paramamosain
CCCTCATTCTTTTTTTTTTTTTTTTTTTTTTTTTTTTACCGTAGTGACTTTCCCCGCAGAGTTCTAATCTATATTCACACAATGTGGCGTCCCGTGATAACTCGCGTACTGAAGCGAGTTTGTGCGGCAGCGAGTCAACTGAACACGGTGGCGCCACGGATCCCACAAGCATAGGCTCGTATTTTGAAACGCTTTGCTCTCTCACCAAGACTATTTTCAAAGGTCACAGAGATGATTAACCGGGTTCTCAAGAGTATTTTTCTTGTTAATAATGTATAAATCGGTCACTAGAATCATAGGAACATCCTTAAGAATCCATGTAACTTCAACAAGAGCCTTTGAAAGTAGTGGAGGTGCGGCGCATGCGTGTTTCAGAATATGGTCCTATATACAGGCAGTGACAGGACCACGCCAGGAGAGAGGACGTGCTAGTCCCTTTTTCACCTGTTACCAGGCTTTACCCGTGGAGAGAAAAATCCTGACTTTAGTTTGTTTGGATCTCTCTCTCTCTCTCTCTCTCTCTCTCTCTCTCTCTCTCTCTCTCTCTCTCGTACACAGTGGAAGTCAGTGTGGTTTTCACGGTATTTCCATGATTCTAGTGACGGACTAATAGGGATTCTGTATCACTGGAGGGAAAAATTGTAGGGTTCGAGCACATAATACACAAAGTAGGATTTTTTCATATAATTATATATGAATTGCAGGTCTGGCCAAGGGCAACAAAAAAGGGCAAAGGAAATGCCCACTGGAGATGCTGGTCCCTAAAAGAACAAAGTCAAAAAGCATTATCCAAAATTATGAGAAGTGCCTTGAATCCTTCTTGAAAGAGTTCAGGTCATAGGCAGGAAGTTCAACAGCTTATCAGCGAAAGGAATGAAATATAGAGACTACTGCTTAACTCTTGCATTAGGGAGGTGGACAGAATAGTGGGGTCGTACTGTGTGCTGGTGCCGAGCCAGTACTGAGTGAACCGTCCTCTCCCCGTGGTGTCTGTTGCCTCGTTATTGGCGCTCCCTTAGTGGCGAGGGGCTGACTTAAGACAACTATTCAATTGATTACACTATAAGATACGCTCATGAGAACCTGACTAATCACCTCCTTGGCCTCCTGTAGTCTTTATGAGAGGTCCGTAACAGTGGTTTGCAAGTAAGCACAGAGAAGAGAAGGGAGGTTGATTTTGCCTTCACTAATCTACACTGTAGCGCAAAACTAAGTGCCTGAAAGGATGTAAATGGTTATGGTATAATTTCATCTATCACTGAGAGGACTACGGCACGTACTGTTATTCAAACCACTTCCTGAAGAACGTTGTCACTTAGGACGCTATTCACTGACGTGCCGGCGTCTTATCACGATCACGTTTAACAAGATGTATTGCAAGTTACTGGGATTTCTGTGAGGGATTTTATGATTCCAATGTTAATTCAACAGATTCTGCATCATCAGTGAAATAAAACATTCATGAGAACTTGACTATTTACGAGTACCTCTGTGGCCTTTAAAAATAGTTCGGATGAAAGACTGAAGCGTTTCAAAATCTTAGTGTTGCTCCCATAAGGAGCCGCGACAAGATGATCAGCCTTCTCTTCTCCAGTGCGCTCGGTCTTCCGCGTCTTCCTCACTCACACCTATTACAGGAACGTCTTCTTTCACTGTATTAGAAATCTTCTCTCAGGTCTCCCTCTCTTTCTCCTGCCGGGTGGATCCATCTCCAGCATCCTCCTCCCACACACTCCTCATTTCTCCTCTCGACACACCCAGATCACCTTAGTCTCGCCTTCTTAAGCTTCCTTGGTCTCGCCTCTCTAGCTGTGTCCCCAAATCGACCTAAAAGTGTTGTGCCTCTGATGTATTGGCACCAAAATGTTCCAGAATTCGAGTTTTAATCACAAACTCGTATGGGTGATCGTTCCTTTCACGATAAGGCTGTCAGGCTAAGCAGTGCTACAATCTGCTTACTGTGATAACTTGCTCCCTATCATTTATGTAATTAAGGCAACTTACCAACACGTTACATTTGTATAAACATTCAGTTACTTGTATGCAGAATCGTTTTGAATTGAACACGAAGCCGTAGTGCGGCATGGAAACTTCTCTAAAGCGTACACACCGATGTGATTGAATGACTGATCAGTTTCAAGCACCGCAGCAACGGGGTCATAAGGCGCCGTCACACTCCAGAGCGCGCAGCTTCCCACGCGGCGGCGGTGGCGAGGGCGGCGGGAACGGGGGAGGCACATCAGTGGCTTGGCGTGACTCATGGATCCAATAGAGGCGACGCGCGGCATTACTGGTCCATGTAGAGCAGAACACACGATAAGCACCAGCCTTGTGACGCACGTACGGTACTCCCAGTCACTCCCAGTCACTGTGTCCTGCAGTGCGAGACGTGCAGTGCGTGTCGTGTCCTCGCTCTTGACTGGCAGCTCCGTAGGAACCGTGGCGGCGGGAGTGTTGGTGGCCAGGTGGGGAGGAGAGGCGGCACGCTCGGCAGCCTTACTGGGTGGTCGGTCACGAAGCGCTAACACTTTCCTCAGGTTCCGGCCACCACTCCGTCTCCTTCCTGCGCTCTGGTTCGCAAGTCACGCGTTGAACTGAGTTATCGTGATATACTGCAAGACTCCCCCAACAAGTACAGGGCAAAGGGAAAGCTCGTGGGTGATTATCGTCTGTATGTGTTAACCAGAACTGCGCAGCATATCCCATGCAGTCGTGAACTCGTAAATGTTGTGTGTGTCTTGGCTTTATGTTGCTTCTGACGATTTATGATCAGTACTTATTTTGGGAGAAGTGGGAGTTGTAGACGTATAACTGGTAGGTATGTATGTAGAGGGCAGGTGTGCGCAAGATAACCTCCGCCATTACGGGACAGAATGCTCGTGTGTGTGTGTGTGTGTGTGTGTGTGTGTGTGTGTGTGTGTGTGTGTGTGTGTATCAAGTGAATGCTGACGTGTGAGTGTATGCTGGATTGCTGTTGCGTTTGTTGATGTACTGACGGTGACTACGGGACGAAGGGAAGACTCGCCTGTGTACTCTGAAACATCTGCGCGGCACCTTCACTATTTTCAAAAGACTAGTTGAAGTATCATAGGATTTTAAGGGTGTTTGAAAAGTTCTAGAGACAGATCAACAAGACTTATGTATTATTAACAGGAGAAACACTCTTGAGAACATGTCTAATGATCTCTGTGGCCTTTGAAAATTGCCATGTTGAAAGAGCAGAGTGTTTCAGAATACAGGCTTATGTGTACTGTAGCTGGCGACGGTGCGAAGTGACGAGTGGCAAGCTAAGTTACACATCAGGACAGGATGAAATCCGTCTCTAATTCTTGGGAGTTAATGGAGGATTCCATTTTTAACGTGGTGTTTGAGAGTTATTAATCAATGTCACGAAGTCTGGCTCTGTAGTTTAGCCATCTGGGGACACATAAACAACTGAATGCTGTCACTGGGCGTTGGTCTCACTCACTGACTGAGTTGGATACTCAAGACACAGTGTATTATTTTGAAAGATGTCTACTGGTTTCTATGTTTATAACCTGTGTCTTACAAATAAGGAAGTGTCTTAGAAGGAAATATGAAGTTAATTCGCTACATGTTTTATAACAAGACGGAAATATTTGTAAGATATGAAATGGTTTGTATATGTATAATCAGGTATGTTACAGATATATAAATTTATTTATTTATCTATATTTATAGGAATACAAAGTTGATTTCTCGCTCGTTTTATAGCAACAGATTGGACAGTCAGCGGGTGAAAGCATCGCCAGTGACAGTGTGACAGTTCTGCGCGTCCTGTGGCAAGGTGGTAAGGAGTCCGTGACACTGGGAATACGAGCAGCAGATCTTCCGCTGCCGCCTCGGAAGGAGTCTTCCTGTGGACGGACCCAGACGGCGTGAAAAGTGAGCCGCGGCACCGAGAGGCGCCACATACGAGTACACCAGTCTGGACGCTGGGGCTGCTGCTGGATTACTGTCGCGATTACTAGCATTACATTTCAGTGCGTGTCATTACCATCACTACCACACTCGCTGCCGCCAATTACTGTCACCTTCACTGGGTCACTAAATTATCTTACTTGTTCAGAAAGAAAAAAAAAAAAAAAGAAAAAAAAAAAAAGATCTGTGCAAAAGCAACTGTTTATATGTGATTTGGCAGTCATGCGGCATAAATATGACAAGCTGCAAGTGTACTGCGTGGAGAAACAAAACAAAAGACATCGCATTATCATAAATGAAGACACTTCTCGTGCGTGATTTTGGATTTTCTTTGTTACAATTCTTTTAGTACAATTCTCTTTTGCGACTGGCAGAAGACTGGGAGAAGACGAAGAAGAAGAAGAAGGAGAAGGAGAAGAAGAAGAAGAAGAAGAAGAAGAAGAAGAAAAGTCAAGTCAAGCTCATGTCATTTCCAAGAACTTTAAAAGCGTAGTGGACTTTCAAGTTTTTTTTTTTTTTTTTTTTTTTTTTTATGTAGGAAGGATACTGGCCAAGGGCAACAAAAATCTAATAAAAAAAATGCCCACTGAAATGCCAGTCCCTAAAAGGGTCAAAGCAGTGGTCAAAAATTGGTGGATAAGTGTCTTGAAACCTCCCTCTTGAAGGAATTCAAGTCATAGGAAGGTGGAAATACAGAAGCAGGCAAGGAGTTCCAGAGTTTACCAGAGAAAGGGATGAATGATTGAGAATACTGGTTAACTCTTGCGTTAGAGAGGTGGACAGAATAGGAGTGAGAGAAAGAAGAAAGTCTTGTGCAGCGAGGCCGCGGAAGGAGTGGAGGCATGCAGTTAGCAAGATCAGAAGAGCAGTTAGCATGAAAATAGCGGTAGAAGACAGCAAGAGATGCAACATTGCGGCGGTGAGAGAGAGGCTGAAGACAGTCAGTTAGAGGAGAGGAGTTGATGAGACGAAAAGCTTTTGATTCCACCCTGTCTAGAACAGCAGTATGAGTGGAACCCCCCCAGACATGTGAAGCATACTCCATACATGGACGGATAAGGCCCTTGTACAGAGTTAGCAGCTGGGGGGGTGAGAAAAACTGGCGGAGACGTCTCAGAACACCTAACTTCATAGAAGCCGTTTTAGCTAGAGATGAGATGTGAAGTTTCCAGTTCAGATTATAAGTAAAGGACAGACCGAGGATGTTCAGTGTAGAAGAGGGGGACAGTTGAGTGTCATTGAAGAAGAGGGGATAGTTGTCTGGAAGATTGTGTCGAGTTGATAGATGGAGGAATTGAGTTTTTGAGGCATTGAACAATACCAAGTTTGCTCTGCCCCAATCAGAAATTTTAGAAAGATCAGAAGTCAGGCGTTCTGTGGCTTCCCTGCGTGATATGTTTACCTCCTGAAGGGTTGGACGTCTATGAAAAGACGTGGAAAAGTGCAGGGTGGTATCATCAGCATAGGAGTGGATAGGACAAGAAGTTTGGTTTAGAAGATCATTAATGAATAATAAGAAGAGAGTGGGTGACAGAACAGAACCCTGAGGAACACCACAGTTAATAGATTTAGGAGAAGAACAATGACCGTCTACCACAGCAGCAATAGAACGGTCAGAAAGGAAACTTGAGATGAAGTTACAGAGAGAAGGATAGAAACCGTAGGAGGGTAGTTTGGAAATCAAAGCTTTGTGCCAGACTCTATCAAAGGCTTTTGATATGTCCAAGGCAACAGCAAAAGTTTCACCAAAGTCTCTAAAAGAGGATGACCAAGACTCAGTAAGGAAAGCCAGAAGATCACCAGTAGAGCGTCCTTGACGGAACCCATACTGGCGATCAGATAGAAGGTTGTGAAGTGATAGATGTTTAAGAATCTTCCTGTTGAGGATAGATTCAAAAACTTTAGATAAGCAGGAAATTAAAGCAATAGGACGGTAGTTTGAGGGATTAGAGCGGTCACCCTTTTTAGGAACAGGTTGAATGTAGGCAAACTTCCAGCAAGAAGGAAAGGTAGATGTTGACAGACAGAGCTGAAAGAGTTTGACTAGGCAAGGTGCAAGCACGGAGGCACAGTTTCGGAGAACAATAGGAGGGACCCCATCAGGTCCATAAGCCTTCTGAGGGTTTAGGCCAGCGAGGGCATGGAAAACATCATTACGAAGAATTTTAATACGAGGCATGAAGTAGTCAGAGGGTGGAGGAGAGGGAGGAACAAGCCCAGAATCATCCAAGGTAGAGTTTTTAGCAAAGGTTTGAGCAAAGAGTTCAGCTTTAGAAATAGATGTGATAGCAGTGGTGCCATCTGGTTGAAGTAGAGGAGGGAAAGAAGAAGAAGCAAAGTTATTGGAGATATTTTTGGCTAGATGCCAGAAATCACGAGGGGAGTTAGATCTTGAAAGGTTTTGACATTTTCTGTTAATGAAGGAGTTTTTGGCTAGTTGGAGAACAGACTTGGCATGGTTCCGGGCAGAAATATAAAGTGCATGAGATTCTGGTGAAGGAAGGCTTAAGTACCTTTTGTGGGCCACCTCTCTATCATGTATAGCACGAGAACAAGCTGTGTTAAACCAAGGTTTAGAAGGTTTAGGACGAGAAAAAGAGTGAGGAATGTACGCCTCCATGCCAGACACTATCACCTCTGTTATGCGCTCAGCACACAAAGACGGGTCTCTGACACGGAAGCAGTAGTCATTCCAAGGAAAATCAGCAAAATACCGCCTCAGGTCCCCCCAACTAGCAGAGGCAAAACGCCAGAGGCACCTTCGCTTAGGGGGATCCTGAGGAGGGATTGGAGTGATAGGACAAGATAAAGATATGAGATTGTGATCGGAGGAGCCCAACGGAGAAGAAAGGGTGACAGCATAAGCAGAAGGATTAGAGGTCAGGAAAAGGTCAAGAATGTTGGGCGTATCTCCAAGACGGTCAGGAATACGAGTAGGGTGTTGCACCAATTGCTCTAGGTCATGGAGGATAGCAAAGTTGTAGGCTAGTTCACCAGGATGGTCAGTGAAGGGAGAGGAAAGCCAAAGCTGGTGGTGAACATTGAAGTCTCAATTCAAGTTTACAGGACCTGAAATTACATTTTTTGCATCACCATTTGCACCAACCTGTCGGCCACTCAACATCCAAGTGGCATACACACCCCTACATACTAGATCGCTTCACAAGAAAACACCTGGGAAACATAACAGAAAGATAAGAACACAAGAAAATAAGGCAAACTGCAGGAAACCATTAGATGCACTCGTGGCAGTCCCTATATAAAACTTACCTTCCGATTTCCACCTATCATCCTCATCCATAAATTTGTCTAACCTACTAATTAAAGCCCATTAATGACTCGGCACTAACAACCTGATTACTGAGTCTAATCCAGTCATCTACCACTGAGAACCAATTCCTTCCTATCTCTTCCTCAGGAACTTGGCCACAGCAAGCTCGGATAACAGGGAATGAAGTCTTGGTGAGAATAACTCCAAGATACAAAATTAAGGTCAGCCGGAAAATATGGAGTGTGGAATGACTGGTTGACTGACTGACTGATTGACTAGCTGGCTGGCTGACTGACTGGTTGGCTGACTGACTGACTGACTGACTGACTGACTGGTTGACTGACTGACTGACTGACTGACTGACTGATTGGTTGACTGGTTGACTGACTGACTGACTGACCGGTTGACTGACTAACTGATTGATTGACTGACTGCTTGACAGACTGACTGGTTGACTGAATGACTGACTGACTAGCTGACTGATTGACTGATTGCTCGACTGACTGACTGACTGACTGGCTGACTGCCTGACTGACTGACTGACTGACTGACTGGCTGGCTGACCGACTGATTGACTGGAATTTGGCACCGCAACAACTCAGCATGGAAGGAATAATAAAAAGAAGCGGGGAAAAAAAAAAAGATATACGATGCTCCTGCAGCAGCAGCAGCAGTAGCAGAAGCAACAACAACAAGAACAACAAGAACAACAACAACAACAACAACAACAGCAACAACAAGAGAGAGAGAGAGAGAGAGAGAGAGAGAGAGAGAGAGAGAGAGAGAGAGAGAGAGAGAGAGAGAGAGAGGACGGGAAGGAGGGTGATTTTCAGGAGCCGTGACAGTCTTCCGTGAGTCGTGGTGCAGGTGACACGGATTCTACTGGTGAACCCTCAGGTGTGTTGGTTTTCTCTCTCTCTCTCTCTCTCTCTCTCTCTGTGTGTGTGTGTGTGTGTGTGTGTGTGTGTGTGTGTGTGTGTGTGTGTGTGTGTGTGTGTGTGTGTGTGTGTGTGTGTGTGTGTGTGTGTGTCTGTCTGTCTGTCTCGCCTCTCTCATGCTTAGAAAGACCCATAAGAACACAGGAACACAAGAACATAAGAGAATAAGGAGACTGACAGAGAGAGAGAGAGAGAGAGAGAGAGAGAGAGAGAGAGAGAGAGAGACTTGTTATTTGTGGTCTGCTCTCCTCTCCACACTATATGTAACATCTGTACCTGCACCGCGTTTCTGGCAAGTTTGCTCCTCTCACGCACTACAACACACACAAGAACAGGTGACTCGGTTTACAAGATCTTTTTACATTAAGTTTAACACGACTTAAATATATGATAATTTTAACTGAATTCACACGAAGTTTTCACCTTAGCACGATCCACCCAGCTGCTCATTCGCGCCGAAGATAAGTAAATATTAAAGCATTTCTTTTCCAGTTTTTCCGTTATGATTTAACATTTTTTTTTAGCTTTTATATTTAAAGTCGAGATTGATAAACAAGAACAAACTGTACCGATTAGTATTGTTTACCTACCATATACGTAAATAGATTTAAGGACAAAATAGTGCAATACAACGGGTCAAATCATCTAATACCCCTTTATTCACTATTATTTATTTTTGACACGATTTCTGTTTACACGATGCCTGCAAGTCCCTGTTCATGTTAATCGAGAGTCACGTGTTTTCTGACGTTCGTGACTCACTTGACGCTTGAGAGCCAGCTGATCACTTCACGAGAGGAGTACCAGGACGCCGTGACCTCTGGAACTGAACTGGGCAGCCCGATAGGAACCCCGTTTGATATTCGTGTGTTTTTATTTATTTATTTATTTTGTGTGTGGAGCAACAAATGTGTGGACGTTTATGTATCCACTCTCTTGGTTTTCGTTATACGTCTTGATCAGCTTCGCTTACTGGAACACATTAGATGAAGAAGGAACAAGAAAAGAAGAAGAAAACAAATGAGAAGGAAACCAGAAAAGAAAAACGTAATAAAAAGAACAGTCACGACAAATGAACCATCCGACCAATCAACCAACCGACCATCCAACCAACCAACCAACCAGTCAACCAACCAGTCAACCAACCAACCAGTCAACCAACCAGTCAACCAACCAACCAACCAGTCAACCAGCCAACCAATCAACCAACCAATCAACCAACCAGTCAACCAGCCAACCAACCAACCAACCAGTCAACCAGCCAACCAATCAACCAACCAACCAACCAACCAACCAGTCAACCAACCAGTCAACCAACCAACCAGCCAACCAACCAGTCAACCAACCAACCAGTCAACCAACCAGTCAACCAACCAACCAGTCAACCAACCAGTCAACCAACCAACCAACCAGTCAACCAGCCAACCAATCAACCAACCAATCAACCAACCAGTCAACCAGCCAACCAACCAACCAACCAGTCAACCAGCCAACCAATCAACCAACCAACCAACCAACCAACCAGTCAACCAACCAGTCAACCAACCAACCAACCAACCAACCAACCAGTCAACCAGTCAACCAGTCAACCAACCAACCAGTCAACCAACCAACCAACCAACCAACCAACCAGTCAACCAACCAACCAACCAACCAACCAACCAGTCAACCAGTCAACCAGTCAACCAGCCAACCAATCAACCAACCAACCAGTCAACCAGACAACCAATCAACCAACCAATCAACCAACCAACCAACCAACAAATCAACCAACCAACCAACCAACCAACCAGTCAACCAACCAACCAATCAACCAACCAACCAACCAGTCAACCAACCAACCAATCAA
>NC_087168.1:4102500-4125000 GCF_035594125.1 Scylla paramamosain
TGACAAAATCTTTCAAGATCTAACTCACTTCGTGACTTCTGGCATCTAGCCAAAAACATCTCCAATAACTTTGCTTCTTCATCTTTCCCTCCTTTATTTCAACCTGATGGCACCACTGCCATCTCATTTATTTCTAAAGCTGAACTCTTCGCTCAAACCTTTGCTTAAAACTCTACCTTGGATGATTAGGGACTTGTTTCTTCATCTCCTCTCTCCTCTGACTACTTCATGCCACCCATTAAACCGTGTAAAAATTGTTTTCCTTTAGTTACTGCTTAAATTTTGTTTTCTTTAGTGTTGAATAAAAAGAAAACTTTTTTTGCGATAACAAAACTAAAATACCAGAATAGTGCTGTATAAGGATTATATTCTGAATAATTTCTGCGCCGCACCTCCACTACTTCCATAGGGCTCTTGTTCAAGTTCCACGGATCCTTAAGGATATTTTGTGGTTCTAATGAGAGACTAACAAGATTTCTACATCATTAGCAGGAGAAACACTCTTGAGAACCCGGCTGATCATCTCTGTGGCCTTTAGAAGTAGTCGTGGTGAGGGAGGAGGCGTTCATTATACTGTTTCAACATGCCAGTATGTAGTAATGTGTTGAAGGAAAGGTATATACCTATTGAAATATAACACATGTAAACTGCAAACGTGTGGCGGTGAGATCATGGGGGGAAGGAAGGAGAAGAGTTGGAGGTAATTTACTTACTTTGAAGCCACAGTAGTAAAGGATTGCTTACTCCTTTCACTGCGATATGCAACAATTCACGACAATACAAACACTGTACAAGATCTTTAAAACACCTACGAGAAAGGAAAGTGGATTAAAAGAATAGTTTTCCCAAAGTGAAGCCAGTACAATGTTTAGAGTCGACTGTAGGTTGCAAAGAAATGTGTGAGTTGTTTTATGATTCAAGGAAGGGTGTGGCAAGTGGCAGTGAAAGGGTTAAGAATGATGCAATCTTATTCTCATCACACCATAAGTCATCTTTAGTATTCAACACAGTCTTTGCATTTTCTCTGGTCGTCTTTCAGTGTCTTCAGTGTTTGAGCTGCTTCCAGATTATCTTATTATTTTCTTCATTTTTTTTTTATGCCGCTTTGTTTTCTATATTATCTGACTTTTTTTTTTGATGAATTTTGATTCTTGTTTTACAAAATGTTCTGTTTCTTGTTATCCTTATAACTTTGGTATTCAGAAAGAAGGCGATCTATTTCTCTTAGACTTTCCAAAGTTTCGGAATCAGTCCAGAATCGTGATCTTTTAATTTTTGATGTAAGATTTTTATGTACTTTTTCTTTTTTGTTATTGCTCCTTATGAACTGGCTGCTTTGGTGACCAGTCTTTTGGTCTCTTTGCCTCCTCTCACAAATCTACTTAATATTTCACAGACTGCTTTGGTCAGCAATCTCAAAACCTTCCTGCCTCCTCTTACAGATCTAGTTAAAAGTTCACTAACTATTTTGGACTCCAGTCTCACATCCTTTCTGCCTCCTTTCACATATCTTGTTAATATTTCACCGGCTGCCTTGGTCACCAGTCTCATGGCTTGTTGGCCGCTGTTGAAGGTTCAGCAGACAAATCAGCAAGTGTCCCTTCATTTTCTTTCTCAGTAGTTACGGCTTTCTCATCTATAATCCTTTCATCATCTTCAACAGACACAGGCTCTTGAATTCCACTCCATTTTCCTTCTTCAGTGGGCTTGAATTTTTCAATATCAGATAAATTTCTTTCACCTTCAAGCTGTTCATTTTTAGTCAAATTTCCATGCTCATGTTCATGTTCATGTTCATACTCATTATCACCACACTTGTTTTCAATTTCATTCCACTTTTCTCCTTCAGTTTGCTCATGCTTCTCCTTATCACTACTTTTCCTTCTTCAGCTGGGTCATGCTCTTCAGTTTCAGAGCATTTGCCTTCTTCAGCTGAGTCATGTTGCTCAGTTTAAGAGCATTTGTCTTCTTCAATTGTCTCATGCTCTTCAGTTTCAGGGAATTTGTCCTCTCCACTTGGCTCTTGCTCTTCAGTTTCAGTCCACTTTTCTTCTTCATTTAGCTTCTGTTCCTCAATTTCAGTCCATTTTTCTTCTTCATTTGGCTCCTGCTCTTGAATTTCAGTCCACTTTTCTCCTTCAGCTGGCTTATGCTCTTTTACAGTGGGCAGAAATTCTTTAATTTCAGTGCAATTTTCTTTCTTAACAGAAACAAATTCTTAGGCTTTTAAACAAAATTTCTTCCCCAACAGACACGACTTCTTCATTTTCATTACAGTTCCTCACAGGAAGAGAAATGGTCATATGGATTTTGAGATTTTTCATTCCTTTATACCTGGTTCTGAAAATTTTGCTGGGTTTTTGGATAAATGACATTAAGAATTTTCTTTCTTTTTAGGAAAAGTTGTTCTGGTTCACAGACATCTTTTCCTTTCCTTGTTCAATGGCCAAAGTGTTTTCAGTCTTCATTTCATTTCGTTCAACTGTATCAGGTTCTTCAATGTTAGTCCAGGTTTCTTCGTCAGCAGAGAAAGCCTTTTGAACTTCAGTTGTCTTCTGCAACCGGTACAACTTCTTCCATTTGCATGCAACCTTCAGCACATGAAAGCTCTTCAACACCAGTCCTGTTTCCTTCTTCAGTTAGCCCTTCCATTTTAATCCAGTTTCCATCTTTAGTCATCTCTTCAATCTCAGTCCAGTATCCTTCTTCAACCAGCTCTTCAATTTCAGTCCAGTTTGCGTCTTCAACCAGCTCTTCAATCTCAGTCCAGTTTGCGTCTTCAACCAGCTCTTCAATCTCAGTCCATTTCTCATCATCGGCAGGTGTCAGCCCTTTAACACCAGTCCAATTTCCATCCTGAATCAGCCCTTCAGTCTCAGTCCAATTTACATCTTCGATCAACCCTTCAATATCAATCCAATTTCCAACTTCAATCTGCCCTTCAATCTCAGTGCAGTTTTCATCTTCAATCAGTCCTTCAATCTCAGTCCCATTTCCAACTTTAATCTGGTCTTCAATCTCAATCCAGTTTCTATCTTCAGCAGGTTCAGGGTCATCATTAACATTACAGTGTTGTATCAACAATAGAATTAAAACAGATAACAAAGCACAGTCGATATGGGTAGATATTAAGGTAGGATCGCAGTCAGTGGTAGTGGGAGTAGTGTACAGGCCACCGAACAGTACAAAGGAAATTAACACTTCACTATGGCAGGAGATAAATAGAGCAGGCAGGTACAGTCAGGTATGTGTGGTAGGAGATTTTAATTTTAGGAATATCGACTGGAGTCTGATGGTGGGTAACAAGGAAGCAGAGGAATTTCTTAAGATAATTCAGGATAATTTTTTAAAACAGGTAGTCGTAGAACCACAAGGGTGAATAATATTCTAGATTTAATTCTTACTAGCAGGGAGGAATCAGTCACACAGGTAGAGGTTGGAGGACAGCTAGGTAACAGTGACCATTGGGAAATTAGGTACAATTTAGAATGGGAGGAAACTTTTAGAAGCAAAAACACAAGTAAAATACCTGACTTTAGGAGAGCAGATTTTGAGGAATTAAAAAGGCACCTCCAAGTAGTGGACTGGCAACGGATGCAGGGTGAGGTCAGGTCCGGAACGGAGTTGAGAGAGATAAGGCAGGATGAGAGAGGTGAGGTGAGGCGTGAGGGTGTAGGGCAAGAGGAGGGAAGATGTGTCCGGAAGGGGCGGAGGAGAGAAGGAGGGAGAGATAGGTATGAGTGTGTTGGAATGTCAGATCATGCTGAAATGAGAGAGGTGAGGTCGAGGCGGGTAGATGAGGGAGTGGAGAGGATGTAGGGGCCGAGATGAGGAGATTAGGAGAAGTAAATGTAGATGAGTTGTATAAATATTTCGTAGATAAATTGCATACAGGTCAGTTAGCAAACATCCCGTATAGGGCAATAAGATCACAGAAAAATGACTCTAAATGGATGACTGCTAGGTTAAAACATTGTATAGGGCGTAAGAGAAGTATATATAAGAGATTAAGGGCAGGTGAAGAAGTTTTAAGGTCACAATATAATGAATTAGTTAGAACAGTCAGGAAGTTAACGAGGAAAGCTAAGGGCAATTATGAATTAAAGGTAGCCAGCCAGGTGAAGACGGATCCCAAGGGATTTTATCAGGTATACAGGACGAAGAATAAGGATACTATAGGTCCATTAAAGGCAGCAGATGGGGAGCTGGTTAGTTCTGGGGAGGAGATTAGTAAAATTCTGAATGAGTATTTTTTAACTGTCTTCACCCAGGAAAACATGCAGGATATGCCAGATAGTGAACAGGTGTTTAGAGCAGAGGAGAATGAGAAGCTGACAGATATTTCCATAACTAGGGAGATAGTGGAACAGAAGATAGATAGGCAAAAAAAATTCAAGACACCAGGACCTGATGAAATATATCCCAGAGTACTTAAGGAATGCAAAGAGATTATTAGTGAGCCGTTAGTTTCTGTCTTTAGGAAATCACTTGAGTCAGGTGAGGTACCAGTAATGTGGAGGCAGGCTAATGTAGTGCCCATCTTTAAGAAAGGAGATAAAACTTTAGCGTCTAACTATAGACCTGTCAGCTTAACTTCAGTTGTAGGTAAAATATTAGAGTCAATAATAGCGAGGAGCATTAGAGAACATTTAGACAAACATAACTTGATAAATCAGTCACAGCATGGCTTCACGAAGAGGAAGTCTTGCCTGACGAACTTGTTAAGTTTTTACAGTAAAGTGTACGAGGCAGTAGATAATGGTAATAGTTATGATATCTTATATCTGGACTTTAGTAAAGCATTTGACAAGGTACCCCATCAAAGGGTCCTGAGAAAGGTTAGGGCACACGGGATAGATGGGAAGGTGTTAGGCTGGATAGGGTCATGGCTTGGTAACAGGCGACAGAGAGTTGTAATAAACGGCTCTAAATCTGAGTGGGGTCATGTAATTAGTGGGGTGCCACAGGGATCAGTATTAGGGCCATTGTTATTTCTAATATATATCAATGACTTTGATAATGGAATTAGTAGTGATGTTAGTAAATTTGCAGATGACACAAAGATAGGTAGATTAATTAGGTCAGAAATCGGATGCCATCGCCTTGCAGGCAGATTTAGATAGGATGAATGAATGGACAGACAGATGGCAAATGCAATTTAATATCAATAAATGCAAAGTACTTAGCGTAGGTAGAGGAAACCCACACAATAGGTACACATTAAGCAACCAAACTCTGGTAGGTACAGGGTACGAGAAAGATTTAGGAGTTATAGTTAGCTCTGAATTCCGTCTAGGAAAACAATACATAGAGGCCAGAAACAGGGCAAATAGGGTACTAGGATTTATTTTTAGGAGTGTTAAAAGTAGAAGGCCGGAAGTAATATTAAAATTATACTTGGCGCTGGTCAGACCTCATCTAGACTACGCTGTGCAGTTCTGGTCCCCACATTACAGGAAAGATATAGGTCTATTAGAATCAGTACAGAGGAGAATGACTAAAAGGATACAGGCGATGAGGAGTATTCCTTACGAGACGAGATTAAAGCTGTTAAATTTACATTCTTTAGAGAGATGTAGGTTAAGAGGGGACCTGATAGAAGTCTTTAGTGGTATAAGGGTTATAACAAGGGGGATGTAAGCAAAACAAAATTCTTAAGATCAGCAACCAGAATAGAACAAGAAATAACGGGTTCAAGCTTGAAAAATTTAGGTTTAGGAAGGAGATAGGAAAAAATTGGTTCTCAAATAGAGTGGTAGATGAGTGGAACGGACTCAGTAATCATGTAGTTAGTGCCAGGACACTAGAGAGCTTTAAGATAAGATTAGACAGGTTTATGGATGGGGATAATAGATGGAAATAGGTAGGTTTATTTCATACAGGGACTGCCACGTGTAAGCCTGGTCGCTTCTTGCAGCTTCCCTTATTTCTTATGTTTTTATGTTTTTATCAGTCTCAGTGCAGTTCCCATCTTCAACCAGACCATCAATCTCTGTCTAGTGTCCATCTCGTATCAGCTCTTCAATCTCAGTAGAGTTTCCATCTTCAGCAGCATCAGGGTCATGAGTCTCTGTCCAATTTTCATCACCATGCACAAACTCAGTGCTCTTGTCCTCTACAGCATGTGCGGGGTCTTCAGCATCAGTTAAGTTCCCATCTTCAACTGGCCCTTCAACCTCATTCCATTTTCCGTCTTCATCATGCACAGACTCATCATTTGCAGTGCTGTTGTCTTCCACAGCAGGTCCAGAATCTTCAATTTCAATGCACGTCCCATCCCTTCAATACCATTTCAGTTTCCATCTTCATCAGGTTCATGGTCATTAGTCTCAGTCCAGTGTCCATTTACATCATGCACATACTCGTCCATTTCAGTCACGTTGCCTTCTACAACAGGTACAACTTCTCCCGTTTCAGTGCAATCTTCAGCACGTGCCAGCTCTTCATCATCCGTCCAGTTTCCACCTTCAACCAGCCCTTCAATCTCAGTCCAGTTTCCATCTTCAAGCAGCTATTCAGTCTTAATCCAGTTTCCATCTCCAGCAGTTGCAGACTTATCATTTTCATTCCTTTTGTCTTTTCCAGTAAGTGCAGACTCATGAATTTCAATGCACTCTCCATCTCTTTCATCTACAAACTGTTCCATATCAGTCCAGTTTTCTTGTCCAGCAGGCATTGACTTTTCAGTTTGAGTTCTCTGTTCCTCAGCAGTCGTAAGATCTTTAGTCGCAGTCCACTTTTCTTTTTCATAAGGAGCGAGATCTCTCTCTTCACTATACCCGTAAATTAAAATATTTTTGGTTCCTTGGATCACTTCGTCAAGTGTAAAGTGTGTCGTCGCCTTGGAAGTATTTTCTGCATTCAACATTGTGAAAGCTGTGTTGAAGTCATTATCTTGTGCTGGCGGGCATTTCAGACTTCTCTGGTCATCACTGGTCTTAATTTTTTTGCGTATGTGACTGCGATCATACATGCGTATGAGTTCGTCAAATACTTTTTTTTCCAATTCACGCAGCAGCTCTTCAATGTGCGGGCTGCGCTCTGTTGCCTTGACAATTTTCATGAAAGGATCGGAATGTTCATCAAGTTCGTCCTGTTTTTCAGTTGTGTGTATCTCGTCACGTTCATGTTTGAAGTCGGGATCGTTCAAAACTTTCTCTACGAGATCACGAAACCGTTGTACGGCGTTATTGTCGTGCTCTTGTACAACGGTGTGAAGGTTCCTTTTGTTCTCGGATTTGTTTTCACCTTCATTCTGTTTCCCTCTTCTACGCATCTCGTTACGTTCATGCTTAGCGTCGACATCACGAAACCGTTAACCGTCGGTGTCTTGTAACACGCTGTGAAGCTTTCTTGCGTTCTTGTATTTCTCTATGCTTTTTTAGTTTTTCTCCTGTAAGTTTCTGTTTACGTGCATATTCACGGTATGGACCGGCCAAAAGTTTCTTTTCGAGAGCAAGAATTTATTTTGACTGAGGATGGTCTTGTCGTTTTATCCCGTCCTTAGATTCCTTTTCTCGTTCGTGACGCATTTCGTTGTGTTCTCGTGGCGCTGGGTGACGTTTTCTCCAGTGCTCACGTTTGTCCTGGAGATGTGTGTTGGCCCTCACTTTTGTTTCTATTTTTGTTTTATGTAGGTGCTCATGTGGTTTGTTCTCTGACTTGATCTATTGTAGGTCGTACAATCCCACTAAGAAAAAAAAAGAAAAACACAAAACATACGAGGGAGAACAAAACAATCCACTTCAACACACGCCGCGTATAAATACCCCCAGTGTGTGTACGAGTCTTGCCCTCCTTCCTTGAGGAGGTTGGAGGCGGGTACTCACGACCGAAGGCCTCGTACGTCTCGTGCATTTCACGATATAATTCTTTCTCTTTGTCCGTATCAGTCGACGACGTATCACTTGATGACGAAAAAGAAGAATATATCACGTCGTCTCTGCGGCTTCCGTACTGCCTGTACTTCTTGGAGCAAGGGCTTGCTGCCTTGGAGACAGGGCGGCGTGGTTTTGCCCGCACACTGCCAGAAGGCGATGCACGTGAAAGAATGCGTGCCATCCTTTTGAGATGCTTCATTTTGCTCACTCTGAAGTACTGCCTTTTTCGCCAATAGGTGCTGGGGGTAGATACTGAACTATGAATGAGACCAAAACATGAGCGAAACATGAGCTTGAAGTTAACATCAGGATCTCTTTGCCTCTCTTGCTTCCTTATCGATCGCTGCTCCAAATCATGCTTCTCACTGGTCGCTGGTCGAAATATTGCTTCCGACTAGTCACTCATCCTTAACAGTAATGTAGATCTGTAAGGACGTTTTAACTTCACTATTTCGGTGCGCTGTCCTTCCCTGTTCTGCCTCGCCTGGTATGAGAGAGCTCAAGACCGCCAAAGATGGCGGTCTTGAGCTTTATTAATGAAAACACTATTTCCACCACGAGACTAGTTATTCCATTTCAGTGATCTTAAATGATTACTTTTGCAAATGTAAAATTATAAGCATTAAAAAATTTGAACTTTTCCGTCACTCTTTTCTCCGTCAGTTTTGTTTATCAATATTATACTCTAAACTTACACCATGCCATGTTACTGAGCTTGAGGCGAAACCACGGCAGCCATAATACTTACAAAAGTCTAGAAAAGCTGAGATAAGCAGCCGGAACGTTTGGAAAGCCGAGGTAAGAAGCCCAAGCATTTAAAAAGCCGAGATAAGAAGCTGGGACATTTGGAAAGCCAAGATAAAAAGCCGGAATGTTTGAAAAGTCGAAATAAGAGGTCAGAATGTTTAGAAAGCTGAGATTAGAGGCCGGAATGTTTGGAAAGCTGAGATAAGAGGCCGGAATGTTTGCAAAGCCAAAATAAGAGGCCGGAATGTTTGCAAAGCCGAAATAAAAGGTCGGAATGTTTGCAAAGCCGAAATAAAAGGTCGGAATGTTTGGAAAGCTGAGATAAGAGGCTGGAAAGTTCGCAAAGCCGAGATAAAAGATCGGGATGTTTACAAAGCCGGGATAAGAGGTCGGAATGTTTGGAAAGCCAGGATAAGAGGCCGGAATGTTTGGAAAGCTGAGATAAGAGACCGGAACATGAGAATACATGAAAAGAATGGATACCAGATCTATCGGTATGTAACGAGGTTGTCTGTCTACTTGTTTAGTACCACAAGGTTCTCTCACCGGTCACTTTTCTGTCTGACAACATGTCGGCAGGAAAACATTCAAAAGAGATCACCATGTACGAGTATGCGCCTCAAATGAAATGCATGTATGGAAATTTTATAACAGAGTGCAAAAAAAAAAAAAAAAAGATGATGATCTTGAATCCAACACCCCTTCCTCGACTTTTTCTTTAAGCTGTAGTGGAAGCTAATAAAGTTTCCAAGTGTGTTTTCATGATATGAGGAAGAACGGCCATGAAAACACGCCTAGCCATCTTCGTGATCTTGAAAGCACCGCCCCCCTGTGCCACTACTTCTGGGCTGCAGTGGAGGTTAATAAAGTTTACAAGGGTGTTTTCATGATGTTGGTAACATTTGAACAACACCAAGTTTGCTGTGCCCTTATTAGAAATTTTAGAGAGATCAGTTGGCCTGGGTGGTGACTGTTGCTGGCACCTTGCACTTTGGCTTGCCTTATACTCCAGAGTTTCTCCAAAAAAGCAGTGGTCCTTATTCAGAAACTCTTTGCTCTCTCACCATGACTGTTTCCAAAGGCCACAGAGATGATGAACCGGGTCCTCCAGAGTGTTTCTCCTGTTTGATAATGTAGAAATCTGATTAATCTCTCTCTCACTAGAACCGTAAAAACACTCTTGAAAACTTGTGTAATTTCAAGTAGAGGAGTGGCGTGACGCAAAGTGTTTCAAAATATAATCATGTGCCATTAGCAGAGAAGTGATAAAGAAAGATTGCTGTATCGCATTTTAGCCTGAGTCTTGGTAAGGAGAAAGGTCTAGGCTAGGAAAATACAACAAAATATATACACACGACGTATTAAGTATAACAGAAGAGTCCCTTGAAAATTGTCCATGACGAAGCCATAATTCTCTCTCTCTCTCTCTCTCTCTCTCTCTCTCTCTCTCTCTCTCTCTCTCTGTTGTTATTGTTGTTGTTGTTGTTGTTGTTGTTGTTCCTTTTTATCTATAAATTATTACCAATATAATTTTACTCTGCTAGCATTCTGTTATTGCTGTCACTTTTTTTTACTTTATCACAATTTGAGTTGCTTTTAACAGTTTGAAGCGGCGCCATATGATCACAATGTTGAGACCCTTTCCCTTTTAAGATCCTTCGCAGTGATGTTTTCCATGCCCTTGCTGGCCTAAACCCTCGGAAGGCTTATGGACTTGACAGGGTCCCTCCTATTGTTCTCCGAAACTGTGCCTCCGTGCTTGCATCTTGCCTAGTCAAGCTCTTCCAACTCTGTCTATCAACATCTACCTTTCCTTCTTGCTGGAAGTTTGCCTACATTCAGCCTGTTCCTAAAAAAGGGTGACCATTCAAATCCTTCAAACTACCGTCCTATTGCTTGAATTTCCTGCCTCTCTAATTTTTTTTTTAATCTCTCCTCAGCAGGAAGATTCTTAAACATCTATCACTTCACAACCTTCTATCTGATCGCCAGTATGGATTTCGTCAAGGCCGCTCTACTGGTGATCTTCTGGCTTTCCTTACTGAGTCTTGGTCATTCTCTTTAGGGATTTTGGTGAAACTTTTGCTGTTGGGTTAGGCATGTCAAATGCTTTTAACAGAGTCTGGTACAAAACTTTGATTTCCAAACTACCCTCCTACAGCTTCTGTTCTTTTCTCTGTAACTTCATCTCAAGTTTCCTTTCTGATCGTTCTATTGCTGCTGTGGTAGACGGTCACTGTTCTTCTAAATCTATTAACAGTGGTATTCCTCAGGATTCTGTCCTGTCACCCACTCTCTTCCTTTTATTCATCAATGATCTTCTAAAACAAATTTCTTGTCCTATCCACTCCTATGCTGATGATACCACCCTGCAGTTTTCCACGTCTTTTCGTAGACGTCCAACCCTTCAGGAAGAAAACAGTCCATTCAGGGAAGCCACAGAACGCCTTACTTCTGATCTCTCTAAAATTTCTGATTGGGGCAGAGCAAACTTAGTATTGTTCAATGGCTCAAAAACTCATTTCCTTTATCTACCAACTCTACACAACCTTCCAGATAATTATCTCCTCTTCATTGACACTCAACTGTCCCCCTCTTCTACACTGAACATCCTCGGTCTGTCCATTATTTATAATCTAAGCCGGAAACTTCACATCTCATCTATAGCTTCTATGAAGTTAGGCGTTCTGAGTCGTCTCTTCCGGTTTTTCTCATCCCCCCCTCTCCCCGGTTGCTAAATCTATACAGGGGCCTTATCAGTCTATGTATGGAGTATGCTTCACATGTATGGGGGGCAGGGGTTTCCACTCATACTTCAGTCTTAGACAGGGTGGAACCAAAAAATATTTCGTCTTATCATCACCTCTACTCTAACTGACTGTTTTCAATCTCTCTCTCATCGCCGCAATGCTGGATCTCCTCCTATCTTCTACCGCTATTTTCACGGTAACTGCTCTTCTGATCTTGTTTACTGCATCCATTCCCTCCTGCCACGGCCTCGCTATACAAGACTTTCTTCTTTCTCTCACCCATATTCTGTCCACCTCTCTAATGTAAGAGTTAACCAGTAATCGCAATCATTCATCCCTTTCTCTAGTAAACTCTGGAACTCTCTGCCAACTTCTGTATTTCTTCCTCCCTATGACTTGAACTTTTCAAAAGGGATGTTTCAAGACACTTATCCTGTCATGTGGCTTTTCTATTCGCAGTGACCCTCTTGCAAAAAAAAAAAAAAAAAAAAAAAAAAAAAAGAAAAAAAAAAAAGATCTGGTTGAAATGTAGGAGAAAAATGAAGATGAGAAGTTGTTGGATATATTTATGATTAGGTGCTAGAAGTCACAAGTGGAGTTAGATCTAGAAGGGTGTCGACATTTTCTATTGATGATGGAGTTCTGAGTAGTTGGAGAAGTCTTGGTATGATTTCAGGCATGAATATAAAGTGCACAAGTTTCAGGTGATGGATGGCTCAAATACCTTTTGTGGGCCACCTCCACCATGTATAACACGAGAAAAGGCTGTGTTAAACCAAGGTTGGAAAAGTTTAGGGCGAGAGAAAGAGTGAAGAATGTACGCCTCCATGCCAGATACTATCACCTCTGTTATGCGCGCAGCACACAGTGACCGGTCTCTGACACTGGAGCAGTAGTAATCCATAGAAGATCAGCATAATACCTCCTCAGGTTCCCCCAATTATCAGAGGCAAAACCCCAGAGGCACCTCTGCTTTGGGGAATCCTGGAGATGGATTGGAGTGATAGGACAAGATACAGATATGATGTAATCGGAGGAGCCCAACGGAGAAGATAGGGTGACAGCATAAGCAGAATGATTAGATGTTAGGAAAAGATCAAGGACGTTGGGCGTATCTCCAAGACGGTCATGCATACGAGCAGGGTGTTGCACCAGTTGCTCAAGGTCGTGAACGATAGCAAAGTTAAAGGCTAATTCACCACTATGGTAAGTTAAGAGAGAGGAAAGAATGGAGATTTTCGTGAAGGGGAAGAGAGGATGTGCTCCAATTTGGAAGTTAAAGAGTCGAAGAGCTTTTTATAGTTAGTGGAGTTAGGTGAGAGGTATACAGCATGGATGAGTTTAGTTTTATGAGTAAAATTTAAATCGAAGACAGATGGCAGAAAATTCGGAAGATTCAAGAGTGTGGGGTCGAGAGCTTGTTAAGTCGTTGCGCACATAGACGCAACTTCAATCTTTTGATTGAAAATGATGATAGACAAAGTAGAAAGGAACAGAGAAGGGGCTCAGACACCTGTGTTTCGGTGAAGAAAAGAAGATGAAGTTTAGTAGAGGAGAAATTGTGTTCCAAAGGTTTAAAATTAAGTTAAATTAAAATCTAAGGCTGCAAATGTTGGAAAATTAGTGAAGAAAGGGTTGAGGCATATGGTCAAGACTCTAGGCCAATTATAGAAGAGCAGTCAGACCTTGAGATATGTGTAAAGGAAGTATTGATAGAGGATGAACACTTGGACAGGCAGAGGAAACGTTTAGATAGAAAGAGACAGAGAATCTTTTGTTGTCATCACTTTCTTAGTAGATTTTCCCAGGTGGTGAGGCTTCACAGAAACTTATATAGATAAAAAGATATGCAGTCAAAAGTTTTGCCATATTCATTCTTTTCCAAATTGACATGTTGGGGAATGCGTCCGGGCCTCCTGTTGGGGTTCTGATATCTCTGGATAAGTATTGAGGCTGTAGTGTTTGGAGAGGGAGCTTGACCAAGACTGCATGAGTCATGGGTACATAATACAAAGAGAGAGAGAGAGAGAGAGAGAGAGAGAGAGAGAGAGAGAGAGAGAGAGAGAGAGAGAGAGAGAGAGAGAGAGAGAGAGAGAGAGAGAGAGAGAGAGAGAGAGAGAGAGAGAGAGATGGGTACATATATTATTCTCCCTATTGGAGCATCACAAAAAACACTAAAAGATTGTTCTAAAAACGACGTGGTTGGGTCAGGGGGCCTCGCGTTCGGGCACACCCGTGTTTATGGCCAAACGTACCCTTCTCACCGGAGGGCGAACAGTTGGTACGTGGTTAACTGAATGCGACAGGACACTCTTGAGTTCCATTCATCGCCAAACGGGACACTGCACGAGGCGCTAAGTTAATTCTGTGTTGCGCAGCGTCTGTCCCTCCTCGGCCATTCTTTCCCACGCACGCCGCCTCATAGCCGATGCAGGCGCGGCTGACTGACTACACTAACTAATGCAGGACACGGCTAATTCATTCAAGGAGACTGAGGGATGATTCTTTTTTCCTGAAGCGGGTTACTGTTCAAACATGATCGTCCCATCCCTGTCTCCACATCACCTCCTCTCGCTACGAGCCGATCAAAGCTGAAAGATGGCTCTTACTTTCATGTGTGTGTGTGTGTGTGTGTCTGTGTGTGTGTGTGTGTGTGTGTGTGTGTGTGTGCACGCATCTCAAAAGTACAGTACAAACAAATTACTTCATTTCGTGAAGACAGTGGCCCTTGATGACAATGCATCTTACGGATCCTTAAGGCTGATAAGTATTTTCCTTATCTTTTTCCTGCGATAACTGGTGCCAGTATCTCTCTCTGGTGTAACGCTGCCAACAAACAGAAGCGCGACCAATCAGGTAACTGGCTGCCAAGCCACGGATAGAGGAGCGACCAATTAGACGGCCTGCTGTGTGGTCCCACTGGGAGCGCAGCGGGTATATAAGGGCCCGCGGCGTGGCTTGGCTTCAGATCACCTTCCGAGCGAGAGAAGTTAACAGAGCAACAGACTAACTTGAGCAAAGTTGACACAAGGCGTGTACTAGTGAGCTCACCTCGTGAGTTGACAACTTGAAAAAACTTCAAATATGAAACTCGCAGCCATCTTGCTGCTGACACTTGCTGCGGTGAGTGAGGCCTCCCGTGTGCTCATGGTGCTTTCCCTGGGATCCCCGTCTCACAAGAACATCTTCACTCCTCTGGCTGAGTCCCTGGGGCGGAGAGGACACCAAGTAACCGTGGCGTCGCTGCACGCTGCCCCGCCCAACGCCTCCCGCTCCTACACCGACCTTGCTGCCACCACCGCCTGGGAGTCAGTCAGGAAAGTGACGGGCGAGTTCGATGTCTTCAAGATGCGCGAGGTCAATGGAGGCAAGGATGTAAACTCTCAAGTAATGAAGAAAGTCCTCCGCCATCTGCCCAAGTACTGCGAAGCCTTTCTGCAAGACCCCGGCCTGAAGAGTGCCTGGACCACCCGCCCTGACCTCATCCTTCTGCCAGCCTTCATGAACGAGTGCGGCCTGGCATTCGTGCACAAATTCAAGGCGCCCTTCATGTACGTGACCACCTCTGGCCTCACCCCGTGGACGGCAGACCTGCTGGGCAGCCCCGAGAACCCCGCCTACGTGCCCAACCAGTACCTGAGCTACGGGGACCACATGACTCTGTGGGAGAGGACCGTCAACACGCTGGTCAGGTGAGTGTCTTGCCTCTTGTTCTCTTCATGCATCTCTGACATGTATTGGTTGAATATACACCATGTAGTGAATGATTCCTTTGAGGTCCCGTGACACCCGCTATAACGTAGCCTTACCTTCTCCTGCAGGCTGGCCAGCCCTTACCTCCGCAAACACTTGGTGCTGAACAAGCTGGACGGCGTGGTGCAGCGTGTGCTGGGCGACTCCACGGTGTCCCTCTCCGAACTGGAGAAGAACGTGTCGATGGTGCTGGTCAATTCCCACTACTCCCTTGGACATCCCCGACCCCTCATGCCCAACGTGGTGGAGGTGGGCGCCATGCACTGCCGACCGGCACGCCCCCTCCAGGACAAGGCTCTGCGGGAGTTCATCGACTCGTCGCCCGTGCCCGTGGTCCTCTTCAGCCTGGGCTCCACCATCCGCAGCGAGCAGATGCCGGTCACTGTGAGGGACTCGCTGGTGGCGGCGTTCAGGCGCCTTCCCTACCGCGTCGTGTGGAAATGGGAGGGTGCTGCCCTGACGAACCTGCCGCCCAACGTGATGACGCGCCCCTGGCTGTCCCAGCAGGATGTCTTGGGCCACAAGAACGTGCGTGCCTTCGTCACACACGGCGGACTGCTGTCGCTGCAGGAGGCAGTGTACCACAACGTGCCCGTGGTGGGGATGCCACTCATGAGCGACCAGCACCTGAACGTGAGGCAAGCCGTGACGCTGGGCCTGGGTCGCCAGCTCACCGTGGAGTCTCTGTCTGAAGACGCCGTGTACGACGCCATCACATCGGTGGTGGAGGAGCCCGGCTTCCAGGAGCGCGTGGGGCAGCGGTCACGCCTGCTGCGGGACCAGGAGACGACCCCTCTGGAGCGCGCCGTGTACTGGAGCGAGCACGTGCTGCGCTATGGCGGCGCTCAACATCTGCGCTCAGTGGCTGCCGACATGCCACTGCACCAGTACCTGCTGGTGGACGTGGCGGCCGTGCTGGTGGCGGCGGCAGTGGTGGTGGTGCTGCTGCTGTGGTGGGCATTGCGGGCAGCGACTCGTTGTCTCGTTCGGGGACTCAAGAAGGCTGCAGGGAAGCTGCTGATGGCCGTGAGGGTTCATGCCAAGATGCAGTAAACCTTTGCTGCTGAAGGAGGAGCAATGGATCTCACACTTCACTTCTCGCCTGCACTCATATGTCCTCGCCGGAGCCTTAGAGCAATCACTTCATTAGTCCATCACTGTCCTCACCTTGCATTGCACATCGGTCACTTCACTCTCCTCGCCTTACAAATGTACATGAACTGCATCACTCTCCTCGCCTCACATCTGTACATGAACCGCATCACTGTCCTCACCTCATCTGTACATGAGACGCATCACTGTCGTCGCCTTACAAATGTACAAGGACCGCCCTCAGCCTCATCGCCCACATCATGCCGACATTCACCCTTTATCAGCATTCACTTCACTCATGTATTAAGTGTCTGTGATAAGTTATTAAAGTATAGATATATATTTTTTTACATGATACAATAAACTATTTTCAGTGATATACAGTGTGTACATGACCATCTTGTTTCCATTCTCTCCTTGACTCATCTGGCTAGAATAAACCAAACGAGCATGAAATGTCCAGACTGACCGCCGCAATGATTCCACTTAATTGCTCCAGTGGAATGTGACTACATAATCGAACTAACAGCCAAACCTTCAAGGTTCGAAAAAAAAAACAAAAAAACTCTGCATTAACGGCTTTGATGCTTTCAGGAATATGTTTATTTTGAGAAGACTCGCGCTGTATGTTAGCGACATGAACACCATTTTTATGGATGGAATGTTTGAATGCACAGAGTACCAATGATAATGATATAGACTGCTAGTCTAGGCTGCACTAACAATGTGTGAAATTAAAGAAGCTGAAGCCGAACCCCGAAACATCAAGAATCCATATTCAAAAGAAATTAAATGCTTCAATCTGAGGTACCAAATGATCTGAAGAAAGAGAGGGTGGGGAAGGAGAATCCTGGACTGAAAGCGAAAGGACGTTGATGGAACAGGTCCTTTTTCAAGAAAGTAACTGCTCTCGGATCCAGCTTTATACAATAACTCTAAAGTAATGGGTCAGTTCGAACCGCTAAATGAAAAGAAATGTAGAAAAAGCCCTGTCTTGTTCATGTACTAAGTGGGAGAAAAAACAAAGCACTTTACCTTCTGCCACTGAAGGAGAAACTTCATACTCAAAAAATCTGCATGAGGCCCTCCAGCAAGTTTCATATTAGTGGAGAAAGCACGCATAGCACACAACATTTCCTGTACTACCATGGGAGAATACCTCTTATCTAGGGCTATAAACCGAAACTCCATTCGTGTAAGTGTAGGAAATCCTGCAGTCTGCCTGGAGCTTTGTTGGTGAGACAGGTGTTCCCCAGCATCAGCAGACTGGGACATCACTGTTGTAATTCAATCGGCACCATGGTCCTATCAGAACACTACCCTTCAAAGTGAACTGATGGCAGCAGGTTTTGAGTACCAGTCTTGTCAAGGGAGGTGGGAAGAAGTAGATATGACACCACCTATAGAATTCTTCAGAGAATGCGTCCGGGCCTCCTGTTGGGGTTCTGATGTCTCTGGATAAATATTGAGGCTGTAGTGTTATGGAGAGGGAGGCGAATAGGTTCATCTCCTTAGCATTCCAGCGGTAGACAAAGAGAACTGAAAACTTCCAGGTGAAGCTTCCTCTATACCTGTCTTCCGTGGAACCTAGGCAGATCATATGCCCATGAATTCTCCATGCCTGAGACGTGGCGAGCCACAAGAAGCAGATCTTGGCTGAGAGCCTCGTAAAATATTTTCTCCATGAAGAACAACAGGGTTTTCGACTTGACAGAGTTCTTCTGCTTGAGGCAGTATACTGTCGCCACGCTGTCCATTTCGAAAAGAATCCCTATGTTCCGTATTATAAAGAACTGGAAGACCAAGTGCACTTCCCTTAAGTTGATGTGTCAAACCATCCTCCCAACAGCAGTAGTCTTGATGTCCCTAAGAAGACAACAACAACAGCCTATGTCCGAAGCATCCATGGCGACAATCAGAGACGGGAACCGAGTCACCCAAGGATACAGAGAGTGGCTGTTCAGCCATGAAAGTAGAAGGGCAGAGAGCTTCCATGGAACAGGACGGGGGAGGTCCCTGGGGAGATCTGGTATATGGTTAATGTCCTCAGTAGTGACTCCCACTGTCGTAGGGACATCAATCTCGAGACGTGGGCACGAAAAACTCGATGTGTCACACGTCTTGGAAGAGCTTTTCTGAGTGAGATGAATGCTGGCCAGGGACGTGTCCCACTCCATTCCTCGCCACTCCAGTCTCTGATTCAGAGTTAGGGATGGTTTGGGATTGGTAAAGTGTCTGAGAGATGTCTGAAAACGGTTTAGCGCTCAAAAGCAATATAAGCGAGTGTCACTGGGTGGAAGGTCACCAACAAGGGAGATTGGCAGCAATGTTGATGTAAAGCCATGTAGCCAGTGTGACATACTGTAAGTATCGTTCACTGAGGGATTGCCAGGCAGGACAACATAAACGCGGGTAAGATACACAACTCCTGTTCACTGCGGATAAGCCTGCCAGGGTGATGCAAGCACGGGCGACACAGTCAAAGGTAGCAATCATGGGAAACAAAAGCAAGTATCCCACAATCAGAGGTCGCCAGCAAGGCCAACGTGACGCAGGTCCCAAGATCGCCACCTAGGGATACATAAGCAAAGGTGACATGTAGCAGGCTCATAGATCACCAGTCAGGGTAACATAAGGGGAACAAGATAAGCCAGTGAAGCTGGCTGAGAAGTCGCCACCAAAGGCGACATAAATCAGAGGTGTCAGGGCAGTACCGTGCTGGCCTGGGCCAGGCAGCGATCAAAGGACGAGTATAGAAGGGTTGCATTGAGGTCATGCCGCTTCACTTTTGCTTAACAAACGTTGCCATGGCAACGCTGTCAGTCATTTGAGATGAAGAGTGAACATAAACAGAACGCATTAATGCTATGGTTTGAGGTAGTCAGAGAGATGGATACCCGTTCTTCATCTCTTGTTCTGACTATGCTATAACTAGATGGTGAAGCTAAGAAAAGACATATTGCTAAGATTAGTGGTTTTGGTGGCTCTGACCCATACTTAATTGGGGAAGAGTCTCGTTCCTTGATAAACCTTGGTCTTTCAGTATTTATCTCAAAATAATGAATTATTGCAATACATCTTGGAAATTACATTTTAATGACCATGGGAAGGTTATTTCCAGCATGTTCTCCGTCAGGTCAATGAACAAATGATGGCATCAAAAGAGAGGAGCATTCATGAATAACATAATTAAAAGTGAGAAAGAGTGTCGAGCTGCTCACATTAAATCTGTAGCCCAAGTCCTGGAGATTATATTAAACTTAATTCTTATGAGTGTTATAATAAATTACTGATATCTAGTTAAACAAGATGCCTCCTTCACTAATCACTAATGATATTAAGAATATCCATTAAAACATGAAAAACTGGCAGCCCATTGTAATACTTTACTTTCACGTCGTTACCTTTAAATAATTTTTCAGACAGTGACAGTATAGCATTTTCTGCTTCTAATTTGTGACACTTATTCCTTGGTGACTGACATTCAAGTTGAAGAGAATCAATATATTCCTGACTGTTATCAGTCATTGTAGAAGTAACTGAGGTATTACATTCAGTATTCTGTGCTTTAGCTGTTCGTGTGTCTGATTAAAACTGCCATGCTATTTCACTGTGTCCAGTGATTATGTAAAAAATTATCAGAAAGTACAATGTAATCGTGATCACAAATTGCACTTACGTCCACATTGACTGCTGCTGTAACAGTTTGTTCTGTGATACTGTTCACAGACTTAAGTGATGATATGCTTAAATCATGATCCAATATATCTGACTCATACTGTGGTGTAACATTAACTTCATGTGAGGTACTGATACTATGTGTTATCATTACATTCTTCACCTGCAGTTATGGATTATCCGTACTGACTTACTGGGTTGGCTGGGAACCGATAAAACGACACATCACTCTCCCCCTTTCTTTTTTTTGCACCCAGCTGCACAACAACTGTGAACCATGCTTAAAAGATCGCTGACAATGATCTAAGGTACTCGATCACGGTAAATATGAACCTCTCGAAATTGAAGACCTTCGCTTTCGATGGTCTTGGTCTTGATCTTGGTCATGGTGATGACGTCACGTGCAATCCCTCCATACAAGGTCAGAACTTGTTCAGAGAAAAACGTTCTGCTTCCCAGCCACGCCACGCCTGGTGGAAACACTGGTGTGATGAACCACACTCTTCTGATACATCTAATTCAGTTCCTGCCGCAATGATTCAACAATTTTACTTACCCGTGTCACGAAATGACACACACACACACACACACACACACACACACACACACACACACGGCTTGGTAACTCAGTGGTAACGTCCTTCCCTGACACTTGCCAAACTTAAGTTCGCGCCCAGCCCTGAAGTGGCAAATATTTCCACTAACTGCTGGCAGGAATCGCAGGAGACACAGGTAAATGATCCAGAAATGAGTGACTGCATGAACAGAATTGACAGTGAGATGTGGGAGGGAATGGAAGGACGAATAGTGAGGTGTGAATGAGAGAAGCAAGGGGAGAAGAAAAGAAGGATGTGAACTCATATATATATATATATATATATATATATATATATATATATATATATATATATATATATATATATATATATATATATATATATATATATATATATATATATATATATATATATGAGATTATCTCATCTTGAACAGTGTTGATCACAATTCACCACTAAATTTGTACGAACATTTCACACTAAACTTTGTGCTCCACATTTGATACGTGAACTTTATCCTTACAGTACTGTAGTAAATTTAGTCCCTGAGGCCAGATGTTAGGGGTGCTGCTGACTGCAGCTCCTGAGGTTGGAAAATATCTAAAACACACTGCGATAGAGTGAAACAGACATGGTTTTGTACGTCTGCCAGCTCCGCTCTTTGCGGGTGTAAGTCGCTGAGTACTGGCTGCCAAGCGTCAGTGTACCGGTAAGGCTACACTTCGTGAGATGTTCCGTGGTAATGAATAGTGATCCTCGCAACTCACTAGTCCATTTTCTCCAGAGGAAAGAAGGAAACTGTCTAGTAGGGAAACCTAAAATTAAAATAACTCGTGCCTTCAGACTGGTGTTCTGGTGAGTGTCAGGTGCACTGTACTGCATTATGGCGGTACAAAACTGTACTGTGTGTTTGGAGTCCAGTCTGTAGTCAGTATATAAGCACGTGTCTGTTTTAATTCGGCTGATGGACGTCCGATAAATTAATTATTTCTCTATATATTTTGTGCCACTTCATGTATGGACTAAGTTTCTCACAGCACTCCTCCAACTAGCTCAGGATTTAGTGAAAGTTTTTGGGATTTTCCAAGAAGTTTTCATGATCTGTTTTCATGGAATCTGTGCCATCAATAAGAAAAACAATCATGAGAATCTTGCTAATCATTTCTGTGGCCTCTTAAAGCAATCCTTGTGAGAGAACAAAGCGTTTAAGGATATGTTTTGAACGTCATGCAGTCCATGCATCTGTTTCTCAGTCTTTCCATCCTTTCTCCTGCCCTGCTCTTCCATCCCCGTCACTCCAGCACAAGTAAGGTCTCTTCACAATAAATACATATATGTACATATTTGTTCCACTTCGGTCTTCATTCCTGCAGATTCTTTCACCGATACCTCCATATTCTTCCCAAGTCTTTTAACAGTGGTGTTTCTCAGGGCTGTGTGCTGTAACCCACTCTCTTCCTCATCAATGATTTTCTAAACCAAACTTATTGCTCTATCCGCTCTTACGCTGATGATACTACTCTACATTTCTCCACGTCTTTTCTTAAACGTCTAACTTTCAGGAATTAAATAGCTCATGCAGGAAAGCCACAGACCTCCTGACTTCTGATCTTTCTAAAATTTCTGACCGGAGCACAGGAAACTCGATGCCTTCATCTATCAACTCGACATAATCTTCCAGATAACAATCCCCTCTTCTTTGATACTCGACAATTTCCCTCTTTTTGGAAGTCTGGCCTTTATTAATAATCTAAACTGGAAACTTCACATCTCATTTCTTGCTGAAACAAATTCTGAGTCGTCTTTACCAATTTTCCTCATCCCCACATCTGCTCTGTACATGGATTTTATCAGTCTATATAAGTATGGAGTACGGTTCACATGTATGGCGGGCTCCACACACACTGCTTTGGTAAACAGGGTGGAATGAAAAGCATTTCGTGTTATCATTTCCTCTTCTATAACTGACTGTCTTCAGTTTGTCTCTCTACTAATGCTTCTTTCACGTTAACAGCTTTCTCTCACCCCTATTCCGTTCACCTC